>NC_142312.1:26014242-26165757 GCF_054855325.1 Carica papaya | reverse complement strand
TTAAAATGCTACAGGAGAAACATTGGACACTTGTATAGAATACCTTAAAAACAGGACCAAAGCCACCTTCCCCAATTTTGTTGGCTGGATCAAAGTTGTTTGTGGCAGCACAAATTTGCCTCAGTGTAAATGTACTAGTTTTGAGGTCTAAACCAATTAGATCTGTAAAAGAAGCTTTTGTAAGAAGCTTTTGCATATGAATTCCAAACTGGTAGAGAAGCTTCTCAATCGACATTAACTATATTTCTCTGTTGGTCAAACTACAGAAAGATGCATGCCTTGCAGCAAACAAAATAATATATCATTGAAATGATAATTATAAGAAATAAAAATCCAATTTGTGTACAGTACAACTACCTTGCTCCATTGTGTTTTTACGTCCGAAACAGCCTTTCCACCAAAGAATACCCAAAACTAGCAAAACCACAACTACCACTGCCATTACAATGCCAGCCACTGCACCTGCAGAGATAGCACTTCCACTGCCTGGTTCTGCCGGAGGTACGAAGTCTGTTTAAAAGCAAGCACAGAAAACCAAGGCTGATGAGATGACAATGCTTAATTGAATTACCAGATATGGTATCTTATACTCTATCATTATGAAGATGAGAGAATTTTGGTTAATCTAGAAATCAGTGATTGATTTCAATGAATAAAAGAAGCTCATAGTGGCATACAACTTACTAGGATTGACAGAAATAGCTGATATAAGAGGACCATATACTCCTCTAGAAGGGATGGCAGTTGTTCCCTTCCCGGCCCAATACAAGCGGATCTCCAAGGTACCATTGATCACAATTGCAATGAAACTTTTTATAATCGCTTTACCAATACCTCCAGCTTCATCTGCAATATTGAAATCTTTCTGCACACGCTTCCCCTGCAATAATCTAATCCAGTCAAATCATATATATAGTGGCAAGGATCAACTAAGGAATCAGATTTCTGTCCTACTATAAATTTAATTAACACAGGCAAACTAGGACTTTCAGACTTTTCAAGTTTGTCACATATTGTGTGTTGAATACCTGAATGTAAATGTCGAATACGCGCCTTCCCAGGCTATTAAATGTTTTATCAGCAGTAAACACAATCTCAGCAAAATGGAGATTTACTGTGTAGTTTCCATTTCCCATACAAAATCCGTAGTAAGTCAAACTGATGGCAGAAATGCGTGCTTCCATGTATAACTGTGGCTCTTTGACAGAAAGTACACCAGAATTTGACCAAATATTTGTGTCTAATGAACGATCGTCATCCACGAAGTTCCCTGTGTTGCTAAGTCCCCAGCTACTTTTTTCAATAAATCTTGAAGGTCCAGCTCCATCTATATCATCTAGGAACGTGGTGTTTCCATTAATAGTCACTGCTCTTCCACCGCAATTGATATGGAGACCAAAATTAGCTGGCATGGAAGAAACAAAATTGGTAATTACTTAACAAGAAAATGTAGGTGAATTGCAATTTCACAGAAAGAAAGAAACCCATAAAAAGTAATATGGTATAATTCAAGAATTTCTGTGCGCATTAGCTTAGGAACCATAGCTGTCATGAGAACTTACTTCTTTGACAGCGAAGACCTCTCAAACATTGGACCATACCACTGAAAACAATGCGAAATGTCAAACAACTCAACATAAAAACATCATTATTCAATTTATGTATCAATTAAAGAACATAAGACAAAGCCAAAAACTTTCGAGGTATTGCCGTTCGAAGAGCTTGCAAACAAGTTCCTGCATAAGAGAAACAAAGCCCAAAAAAAAGAAAAGAAAGGTTCCATCATGTTGGCAAGGCATGTAATTCACTTTTGCACAAAGGCATGCAAAGGAAAGTTTATATACAGCATTCTTACACATTCTGCTGTTGACAAGTGCTTGATGGCCCGGAGCTTGGAGTTGTAAAATTGTTGAACGAAAGATCCCTGCACATAAAGTTGCAAATTTTTATGTGTCACAGTTTCCACTTCCACTGCAAAGCTTTTAAGTTCAAGGCTGCATTTCATTAACGGTCCTTATTACAAATGGATCCAATTCAAGAGGAGAAGCAATAATAGAGAATTCTGGCAGCTATCAAATTATTGGAGACATACAGTTAAGCAGATATAGTCTACCATGAAAATACGTTATTAAAGAAAGTTGAGCAAATTTTTATAAAAAGATTGTTAAATGTTGGAAAAAATTAATTTCTAAAGCACGCACAATCACATCATGTTGGATTTTTTCTGACATGTGAGTTTAAATGTAAACCTTGATATGCGTATCAAGTCATTAATTTAATGAGATCGTTTCAAAGTAATCAAATATCGTTAAATAGTATTACATCTTAATGCATCGGGTTTAACTATGACCTTATAATGTGCAAATACTATTTTTATAATATTCTCATTTTATGATGAGCGAAATAGAAATTGTAAAAATTTGTCAATATAAAAGACGGTTATGGTTTCCGAATTACCACTTTATTTTTCTAAAATCCCGTCACCAGAAAAAATTAGTTTTTAGACACCATATTGATTCAGAAGATTTTACAGCCAGACGCAAAAAATTCTTTCGCGAAGGATTTAGGTATACTTCCGCTTATATTTCTCATTAATTCAGTACTAGATTATGTTCTTAGTTTTTATAGATCTCCGAATTTGAAAAATATTTTTATTCAATTGGTATAAGAGCATTTCTCGTATTGAATTTTTGAGAAATTTTTTTTTTATTTTGTAATTTTAGATTTTGAATTTTATGTTTTTGTTTAGCTGAATTCATATATATATATATATGAAGAAATATATGCAAAAGAAATATATATGTATATACAGAAGTTTAGAATTGTATATGTATATATATATATATTAATGATGTATATACATGTATTATATGAAGTAAAAAAACAAGAAAGAAAAGCAGTGGCCAACCGCTGTTGTATGAAGAAGAAGTTCGGTGATCACGTGACTGTTCAATCTCGCGCGTAATGGCTAGAAATTTTCAGCAACTACTGTAGCAATAGTTACAGGCTGCATGAGGAAGAAGGAGAAAAAAAGAAGTTTTTGAGCTTATTGGATTTCTTTATTTTTATTTTTTTGTTTTCATTTAAGTTATGTGGGCTTAGCCCACAAGAAAAAAAGAAAAAGAAGAAAAGAAAGAAAAGGACAAAAAGAAGGAAAGGGAGAGGCCCATTCAGTTGGGCCAAAGCCCATATGCATTTGGGCTGGGCAACCCGGCCTAGAGCCAACCTGACCCAGGACCTGACTGGGTGTTGACCTGCCCTGGTCAACTGTTGATCAATCAATGGTTAACGTTGACTTTGATCGGTCAACAATCAAACTTTTGAAAAAAAAAAATTAAAAAGTATTTTTGGTCGATTGATTTTCTTCCTAAATCAGTTTAAATTTGATTTTAATTTTAAATTTTAATATTGATATGTGCATATACATATTGAAATAAATTAATTTATACAACATATTACCAAAGTAACATTTTCTGTAGATAATTTATTTATTTTCTAATATAAATAATTGTGTGGGCGTAATTTATGTGAATGTTAATTGACCCAAATGAAAGTTAATTTTTAACATTATTACATTTTATTTTTGTGATGACGAATACGTGGCAGTTATTCAGTATAACTTGTGAACTTTAAATCGGCCCAAAAGAAGGTTTATTATTTGATGTGTTTCTATTATCTATATTTAATTACTGTTACAGAGTACCACTTACAAGTTAATATCTGTCCAAAGATAGAGTGTTAATGGACCGCTCGGTATCTTGAGATGAGAATATACTTTTATTTAAAATTTATCATTAAATTTTATAAGTTACAGTTTTATGTGAGTATTAATTAATTTATTTTTTTATATGTTCTCTGTTAAGTTTTTTTTTTTATTAGAAGTATCACCGCAAATGTTATTTTTATCCCAATGTTAAACAGTACAAACTTCAAGTAATAGAAGAATAGTGTTCGACTTCTACTTGAAGTTATAGATATGGATTGGATTTTACGGGTTGATCAACTCAATCCGATTACTTTTTACAGTACCCATGAGGAAAAGGAGTTTAAAATATGGGATCGATTAAACTGTATGAGTATGTTGGTTATGAAACAGACCATTTCAGACGTTTTTCGAAGCACTATGTCCAATGAGATCACAACAATTAGAGATTTTCTTTATTATCTAGAATATTTCACCAGAAATGTTAAGACCGCGACATGTACACTTTTATCTGACTCTTATTTTCATGAGATATAAGGAAAACGAAACATTAGAGAGTACATAATGGAAATGTTATATGTGCATGCAAAGCTCAAGGCACTTAAAGTGGAATTATCAGAAGTACTTGTGTACTTTGTTTTGATTTCTCTTCCACTACAGTTCAATTATTTTAAGGTGACATACAACTGTCAGAAAGAATTCTGAAATCTGAATAAGCTCATTTCACATTATATTCAATATGAGAAAAGACTCAAATTTAAGAGGACAGACAGTGCTCATTTTGCAGTGATCTCAAAGGATAAGAAAAATAAGAAAAAGAAAACAGATAAATCTATTGCAGTTCCATTACAACAGAAGAAGTAACAGAAGGTTCAGACTGAAAACGTTTGTTTCTTTTGTAAAGCTCTGGGACACCAGAAGAAGCAATGCGCTAATTATTATGCGTGGCGTAATTTTGTTTGTTCTGATGTTAATTTAACTTCTATACCTACACACACCTAATGGATAGATTCTAGTGTCACAACTCACATCAATGTGTCTATGCAGAGTTGCTTCCATTGTCATAAGTCAAGTGATGGTGTCAGATTCATTTGTGTGGGCGATGGCAAACGAGTCGAGGTGGAAGCAATTGGCAAATTTAGATTGTTGTTATGAACTTGATTTTATTTGGATTTAGAATAGACTTTTATTGTATCGTCATTTAGAGAGAATGTGTTCTATTTCTGTATTAAACAAATTTGGTTATTCATATTCATTTGAAAATAGAAAATTTAGTCTTTTTTTTAATTTAAATCTAGTTGTTTCTAGTTCTTTATTAGCGCATTATAATTTTTATTTGCTTGATACAATTACTTATTATAATGAATTCTTACATGTTGGTACACGAAGTGTAAAAAAAAATTAACCAATGAAAATTTTGGTACATTATGGCACAAGAGATTAGATCACATCTCCCAAAAGAGAATTGAGAGACTTGTGTCAGATGAAATTTTAGATCCCCTTAATTTTATAGATTTTGACACATATGTTTATTGTATCAAGAGAAAACAGACAAATATTAAGAGATTGGGTGCTACCAGGGTTATGAACATATTAGAACTCATTCATACAAATATTTATGAACAATTCCCTACAGCTTTTTAGAATGATCAACAATATTTCATAACATTCATAAATGATTATTTCATATATGGCTGTCCATATCTCATTCATGAGAAGTCTCAGTCTCTGAATGTGTTCAAGAATTTTAAAACAGAAATTGAGAACCAACTCAACAAAATAATTAAGACTGTTAGATCTGACCGTGATGGTGAATACTATGGTAGATTTGACGGATAATATAAACAATGTCCAGGGCCGTTTGCTCGATTCTTAGAAGAATGCAGTATCGTCCCACAATAAACCATGTCAGATTCTCCTAACATGAATGGTGTTGCTGAAAAGTGAAACAGAACACTTAAAGATATGATAAGGAGTATGATTAGTCATTCTATTTTACCTGAATCACTCTGGGGAGAAACATTAAAAACTGCAACATATTTACTCAACGGAGTTCTAATTAAAGCAACTATAAAGACCCTTTATGAGCTTTGGACGGGCAAGAAGCAAAGTTTGAGACATTTGCACATATAAAAATGTCCAGCTAAAGCCAGACCTTATAGGCCACAGGAAAAGAAATTGGATTTCAAAATTGTTAGTTGCTACTTTGTTGGTTATTCTGAATAATCCAAGGGTTACAAGTTTTATGATCTCAATACTAAAATAATTTTTAAGACGGAAAATACTTAGTTCTTTGAAAATATTGAGTTGACGGGGGGAGAAAAAATCTGAGACCTTATCTCTGAAGAGGAATGAATTGATATTCCTATTCCTTAAGTTGCTCTTAACAATGATCAGTATTATATTATTATACCTAGCATTGTTTAAGAAGTAATTTTAGATCGAGACGATGTCATAGTATCTCCCGTTCCTGTTCAGTAAACTGTTCTTGAAGCACAAACTTCACACCTTCAAGAACTTATATAATTAAGGAGATCCATTAGAGAGAGGAAAAATGCAATTCCAGATGATTATATTGTATATCTTCAAGAACATGAGTTTGACATTAGTTCAATGGAAGATGATCTTATCAACTTTTGTCAAAGCATAGAAAGTTCTAACTCTCAAAAGTAGATTGATGCCATGAATGAAGAGATAAAATCAATGAATGACAATGACGTTTAGGATCTTGTCACATTGCTTAAGGATGCGAAACTTATTGGTACAAGACCTATCTTATCGCTTATGGTTTTACACAGAAACAATGCATCAATTATAAAGAGACTTTCTCTCCGGTTTTGTCAAAAGACACTTTCATAATTATAATGGCTTTAGTAGCACATTTTGATCTTGAGTTACATCAGATGGATGTTAAGATATCGTTTCTCAATGGTGACATCAATGAGACGATTTATATGGTGCAACCAGAGAACTTTGTATCCGACAATGCCAGCAAATGGTTTGCAAACTAAAGAAATCTATCTATGGACTTAAGCGAGCTTCCCGTCAATGGTATCATAAATTTCATCAAGTCGTCATCTCGTTTGGTTTTAATATGAATTTAGTGAAAGATTATATATACCACAAGTTTAGTGGGAATAAATATATTTTTCTGCTTTTATATGTCGATAACATACTGTTTGTCAGTAGTGATATAATCTTATTGCACGAAACCAAGAGATTTTTGACAAAAATTTGAGATGAAAGATTTTGGGGACACTTCTTTTTTTATTAGAGATCTAGATATACGGGGATCACTCTTGGGGTATTCTTGAATTATCACAAAAGAGTTATATCGAAAGATTCTTAAAAGATTTGACATGTAGGATTGTAAACTAGGTGACTCCTCTGTATTTAAAGGAAATAAGTTTACTCTAAGTCAGTGCTCCAAGAATGACATAGAGACTACGGAGATGCAAAAGATTCATTATACTTCAGCTGGAAGGTGTTTTAAGTATGCACACGTTTGTACACGTTAGAATATTGCATACATTGTTAGAATGTTAGGTAAATATTTAAGTAATCCAGAAATAGATCATTAAAAAATAGTCAAACGTGTTATGCGGTATCTACAAAAAATAAAATAAAATATGCTTACATACAGGAGGTCAGATCAGTTGGAGATCATTGGTTATTCTGATTTTGATTTCGTCGAATGTCAAGTCAGTAGAAAATCTACGTCAGGCTATATTTACTTACTTACTGGACGAGCTATTTCTTAAAACAGTGTTAAGCAAACACTTGTAACCTCTTCTACTATAACAGCAGAGTTTGTAACTTATTATGAGGCATCCAATCATGAAATATGGTTACGAAATTTTGTCACTGGTCTGTATATTGTTGATGGCATAAAAAGATTATTAAAGTTATTATGTGATAATAAATTTATAGTTATGTATTCCAACAATAACATGAGCTCAATGAAGTCAAAACATATAGATAACAAGTTTTTCGTTGTTAAAGAAAATTCAGAGTAAACAGATATCAATAGAGTATATTGGAACAAACTCCATGATTGCAGATCCGCTCACTAAAGGATTACCACCTAAGTTCTTTCATGAGCACACTGTTCATATGGGTATTATATCCCTAGAAGATCTGTAGTTTCAGTGAGAGTTGTCCCTTAGTTGCATTTATTTTGTAAGACATGTCATAAACCTTGTTCTTTAGTTTTGTTTATACACATATATGATTTAATTTCATTTTTTGTGTTTTGGATTTATTTATATATATTATTTCTGAATTTTCTTACAGTTGATCTCACTAAAGTTAAGGCAAGACCAGTTGAAAATAATCATGCTTAGATCACATAGCATGTAATTTCCATGCTTCATATCCAAGCATGTCGTTCGATTATACTAATATACGTGACCATTGATGAGTTTAGTTACATTAGCTATAGCGAAAATCATTTTAATCATATGTCTTTATGATCGACGAACGGGATTGTTTGGTGATGCATTCAGATATAGATAACACAGTTTTAAGTACTCCTACAGTTATTTAATGCATGGTTAAGATGCCATATTAAATTCAAGTAGGAGATTGTTAGATTTTTTCTAACATGTGAACTTAATGTAGGCATTGATATGCGTATCAGGTTATCAATTTAATAGACTCGCTTAAAAGTGATCAAATACGGTTAAACAGTATTGTCCCTTAATGCATCGTATTTAAGTATGACATTATAATGTACAGATACCATTTTTGTAATATTTTCATTTTATGATAAACAAAATGAGAATTGAAAAAAAATTTCAATATAAAAAGCGGTTATGGTCCCCGAATATTTCTAAAATTCTGTTACTATAAAAAATTAGTTTTTAAGCATTGTGTTGATTCGGAAGATTATACTGTCAAAAACGAAAAATTCATCCGCAATGGATTCAGGTATGCTTCTGTTTACATTTCTTATTAATTTAGTACGAAATTGTGCGCTTAATTTTTAAAGATTTACAGATTTAAAAAATATTTTTATTCAAACACATTAAAGTAAAAACAGAAAGAAAAGAACATAAGGATTTTACGTGATTCGACAATGTGCAGACATCCACGGATAAGACCGGAAAAAAAGCATTTCCCTATGTAATTTAAGAGTATATCATCAATAGGTTAGCAAATCTATTTATAAAGAGATTAGCAGAGTTTTTTACAAAAAAAAAAAATTAGAATATATATCAAATATTCTCAAGGATAAATACAAAGAAAATATATATAAATTATCTCTTAAAATATAGATAAATCTCACCAAAATTCAAGATACATCAACAATTCTTCTTCTTGACTTGAATTCCCTCTATCGTCAAAGCAATTAACCGTCTTCTCGATGCATCTTGCTAATATACTCCTACTAGGGCGTTATTAAGTATCACATAATCTAGCTAAATCTAAACCGCACCTAAACTTACTATCTAATTCCTGAACAAAATGACATCTGCCATCAAGCTCTTCAGACACAACACCAATTATCTGATATGCATATGAACTCTCTGATTCCTACAAATCAACTAGCCCTGCAACTGACAAGTTATATGTAACTAGATTTTCATATATCTGTAATCATTTAATTTGTATTCTCTTCCTTCTTGTTGCAATATTATATGGTTGTTGTTGATCATGTGCATTATCATTTTCTTGATTAAAATCATGCACTTCATTTCCTAGATCAGTGGACTGAACTTTTAACTCTATTTGTTATCTGATATCGTGATTTGATTCTGCTATTATTTTTCTCTTCTGATTGTCTAGTGAAAAAGATTCATTAGATATCACATCTTTGTTGATAATCAACCTTGGAAACTTAGAATCACTACACCACAACCTGAATCCTTTCACTCCATATGTATACTCCAGAAATATGCACTTTTTTACCATCGACTCAAGCTTACCATCTCTAACATAGGCATGAGCAAGACAACCAAACCCTCTCAACTGAGAGTACTCAGTAAGTGACTCAGACCATACTTTAAAAAGAGTTTTACTCTCAATAGTTATAGATGAAGATCTATTCACCAAGAAACTAACAGTATTCACAGTCTCAGTCCAAAATTCCTGTCCCACATCTGAATGAGACAACATGCTTTATGTCCTATCACAAAACGTCATATTCATGCGTTCTGTAATATCATTCTGATATAGTGTCCTAACATAAGTACAGTGTCTCACTATACCTTGCATACTGCAAAAATCATCAAAACTCATGATTGCAAAATTCCAACTCATTATCAGTCCTAAAACATTTGATCTTCCTCTGTGTCTGTTTCTCAATCATAGTCTTCCATATGACAAATGTTGAAAATATCTCTTCTTTAGATTTCATAAAATACACTCATAACTTTTTAGAGTAATCAATGTCATGAAATACCCATCACCACTCTTGAAGGGAACTCTGTATGGAACCCATAAGTCAAAATAAACATAATCCAACTTATTTTTTGTCTTGTGCACTATCTTTTTGTTGAACTTCACTCTGATCTGCTTGCCAAATACACAGTGTTCACATAAATCCATAACTTCTTCTTTATATCCGTTCAACAAATCTGCATGCTCAAAACAGATAACTCCTTGTCACTCATATAACTCAAATGCATATGCCACAACTGATTCTAATTACTGCTTCCTGATGCTACAACAGCTTCCCCTGAAACTACATTTTTTTGAAGAACTTACAATCTAGATTCCAACCTTTTATGAGTACCTTAGAGCCTTTACCGTTTTAAGAATACCATTCTCTACATGATATTTATAACCTTGAATTGCCAATGTAAAAGAAAAAATTAGATTCCTTTTCATCTAAGAAACATACCAACACTCAATAATTTTGATGACACTATCAAACATTCTTAATCTGATATTACCAATCCCAACTGCATATAACCAACTATCGTCTCCCATATACAGAGTACCACTCATCTACATGTAAGTAGCAAACCAATACCTATGTGGACATATGTGAAATGTATATCAAAATCAAGAATTTAAGAATTCTTTCTATGATCCGAATTCACATATAAAACTACCCCAACACTACTATCACTACCACCAGAATTATCCCTATCAATAATATTATCAGAACTCTCCTTCTCTTTTCCTCTCTTCAGCACAAAACAATCTCTCCTAAAGTGACCTCTCTTCCCACACTCAAAACAATTTTCCTTTTTACTTCTAAATTTTGATTTGTCTCTTCTCTGTGTTCTTTCCCTGCTTACCAAACATTTCCTTTATGTTCTATACTCTATATAAAGTTCTTTTACAACTCGTTTTATTTTAGTGCATTGCTAATATCATCTAGTAAAATACTAACTTTCTCATACAATAGAATATGAAAAAAAGTCTCATAAGAGGATAGTGAACACAGAACAATCAATGTTTGATCCTCATTTTCAATCTTAATATCTATGCTATTCAGATCCATAATTAAAGAATTAAACTCATTAAGATATTATTTAATGGACATACATTCACTCATTTTGAAATTGTACAACATTTTCTTCATATAAAAGCGGTTTGTCAACGATTTTACAGAGTAAAACTCTTCAAGTTTCTTTCATGCAACTAAAGCTAAAATCTCTTCAATAATCTCCTACAAATTTGCCTTTACTCTCTCATACCCTCAAGATATATTTCTTCAATTGCTCTTCATAAACCTTATAGAACTAGGAACAATCTCATTCTAATATTTGTACTACTATCAAACTTTTCTATCTTATATTTTGTGAATGTCATCTCGAATCTTTAAACTGTGCACCAAAAACCAAACAGAGAGAAATAACACTGTCAGAAAATAAAAAACCACTCACAGGGAGGCACCATTGCACAGAAAACCACCGCACGCAATCACCGGAGTACTGCACGTGCCTCCATGTGCACCACGAGCCGTCACACACTCCTCTACGTGCCATCACACGTGCAGCCACTAGATTTATCATGCCCGCCACTGGCTGCCGCTCACTGCTGCTAAAAACACAAAAAACTTCACAGAACTGCGCAACTAGTCAGATTCGACATGGATCTCTTGTAAATGTGCCAAAAAATTGCGGAGAATGCTGCCGATCGGGCCTCACGGGAACCGCGTGCTGCCGTACTGGTTCGTCTTCTCCAACTCGCGTTCTCCCTCTCCGGCTCTGGTTTCACGCATAGACGACTTCATCTGGCTTCTCTACGTCTGTTTGTCGCGCACCACCGTAGACCCGGTCAGATCGCGGGCCTTTTCTCTTATTTCTGGTCGAGATGGAACCGTCTGCGGCTCCTTCCCGTTGCATATCCGACAAGCTTTTGGAGTCCCTTGTCCACCACCACCGCCTGCAGACCTTCTGGTTCTAAGCCGCACGTGAGGCTAGTTTGTCTTCCGCTGCCCAACACCGCCTCTAATCTTGAAGGGGAAGAACACAGCAACTGTGATTGTTTTTCTTCGGTTTCACTTTTTTTTTTCACTCAATGATATGTTTTCTCTCTTTAACCCAACTCAAAACCTGAGCTCTAATACCACTTATTCGGAAAAATTAATCTCTAAACCATACATAATCACACAAAAGTAAAAGTAGAAAGAAAAGAACATAAGGATTTTATGTAGTTCAGCAGTATGCCTACATTCATGAGTAAGAAAAGTAAGAAAGTATTCTATTTTGTAATCTGATAGTACATCACTAATAAATTAACAAAGTTATTTATAGATAAACTACTATAGTTTTTTTTAAAAAAAATAGGATATACATCAAATATTTCTCATGATAAATACAAAGAAAACTCGTATAAATTATTTCTCATAATATAGATAGATATCACTAAAATTCAAAATGCATCAATACTAAAGAACTGCAATATAGATATGTAGGTAACAGGACGAAAACACTTTTCATCATTACTTTCCCATTTTACATAAATCAATTCGAGAACTTACACGTTTTCTCCTTTGTCTAGCAGCCAATCAGGTATCAATCCACTAAGCATATTTCCAGTTAAAAATCTGAAATAGTCGACATTAAGAGTTCAATTTTTGTTTTCAGTAGCATGACCTATGACAAGAATCTCTCTTTTCCTATGTTAGTCTAGCATGGTAATTAAATAAACGGAAAGAACTTGACACGAAATAAATGACAACTAAATGTTTATACAATGTTACAATTTTCAGCTTTTTTTAAAGTTAAGAACAGAAAGCATACCGAATAATTTATAGTAAAGAAATTGAGATGCTTACAAATTATCCACGCGTACCAGACGAGAAGCACTGGCTGGAATTTCCCCACTCAATTGGTTAAAGCTGAGATCTCTGCAAGTGTATTTACAAAACAAAACATTAAAAACATACAATGCATGGCAGTAATTTTGCAGCCTGTTTATTTTATGATGAATGGTAGACCACTACCAACAAGTTCGGCAACACTCATAGAAAATCAACAGAATATGGAGTATGAATCACAGTCACCAAAATAAAAACAGTATCTGCAACTAAGAAGAGACAATAGATTCTCCTGATAAAGAGGTGAGAGAGAATCTATACTAACAAAAGCTTTAAGTTTGTCATGTCTCCCAGATATCCAGGTATTGATCCACTTATATTGCAACTCCTGAGAATCCTGAAATACAACACAGCATGAAATATCAGTTAAATTGCCCTCTCAAAAGGAATTGTTTGAACTCCATAGAAATGATCAGTTTTAAGTGTTCAACTCACAGTATCTTCATCTTGGTCATGTTCTGAAGTGGTGGAAAAGGGGCTGCAGGTCCACTTAAGTCAGTAATCCTCCTGTATATTTGATGAACTTAAAGCTAAATATTAACTGAAATTGCACAAATAGAACTAAAACTTGGTAATAAGGTTGAATTCGGTTCAGATTTCATTTCCATGGAATAAGAATGATAATGGAGTACAAAAAGCGTAGAAGTTTGATCAAAATAGTATTTTAATTCTAAGTCAATTCCATGTCGGATTCAAGTTAGATGATTTTCTGATTTCTCTCTTAACAAGTGAAATACAAATATATCCTTGTGTAATTAATGATATCAATAAACTTGATTTAATTATATATCAATTATAAATGGGTGGAACCCCGTGGTATCAATATTAATACATATACATACTTTTTATTTCAGAAAAAAAAAATTTAATTATGTATCAAGTATGTAAGTTGTGAATAACTTTTACGTAATTAAATTATTAAATTGAAGAGCTGCGTAGGAATATAATATATTTTACCCAAATATAAATGTAAGAGTACTTACAAATCAGTTAACTTTTCAAGAGCGACAATAGTATCAGGAATTGGCCCAACCAAACCAGTTGCCTGCATGGCTCTGATGTCGCGAAATACGTTAGTAATAGGAATTACACAGTAATAATTCGATCATATAAAGAGTATCACATTTGACAGATCTCTCACATTTTTTGTATATTAGTCCAGTTCTGAATAAAATTTGGAATCTTTCCCGTAAATCGATTGTCACTGATACGGCTGCATTGCATTCAAAAAAAAAAAAGAAAAAAGAAAACTCTATCATTTTCAAGTGCAACAAGGTATAGACATTAATTAACTTGATCTTAGTCTAAAATAAGAAGCTTACAAGTCATTCAGTGATATCAGGTTAGCAAATGCTTCTGGGATTTCCCCGCTGAAGTTATTTGAGCTTAGCAATCTATAACATCAATGGAACAAAATAAATTCATCTAAGTGATACATAAATGTAAATCTCAAAAACCTCTAACTTAAAACATAACAAAAGAGAGTCTGTTTTCTCAAAAACTTTAATAAATGGTCTTTACACTCTTTGAAGATTGGGCAGATGTCCAAGCTCCGGAGGCAACTCTCCTGATAGATGATTATACTCTACAACTCTAAATAAAAGTCAAGTCACAAATTTTAGTAAGCTCAGAGAAAATTTTTTAAAAGATCTCTCTACAATTTGTAATTAAGGAAAAGTAATTAGTTGGTTTATCAAAAATACTCACAAAGTGGCAAGAGTAGTAATATTGCCTATCTCTTTAGGAATCGGACCCGTTAGCCGGTTTCCAAGAAGAGATCTGCAGTATTTAACAGCCCTTGATAAGCAGTTCCTCAATCAACTCTAGTCAATATGGGATATTATTTTTTTTTTTCACACATAAACCAGCACTTTTAAATAATCGAATAAGGACATATGTAGATTCATGGATATAAATGTGTCCGAGTGAATTGATAAACATGATATGTAAATATATAAGGAGACAGAATGCGAAAGCATACATGTTAACCAGTGGCAATGCACCCAATTCCTTAGGAATGCTACCACTGAGAAAGTTTCGCTGGAGATCACTATGTCAAATGACAGTTAAGTTAGGTGATGTCTAAAACACAAAGGATTGAAGAGTGAATGTAGAAACTAATAATTTGAGAAATGAAGAAAATAGAAACTTCTACCCACATTTCTTGGAGAAAAGGGAGCCTGACTAGTTCTGGTGGAAGAGTACCCGGAAGACTTTGTGCCTTGAGAATTCTGTGCTTCAACAGAGAATGAGCTTTTAGTGCTTAATAGTATATGATAAGATTATACATATACATTTGTCAATGCAATAGACATTGTCCAATAAATAATTAGGTTAAGCTAATGTAAAATTAGCAAATTATATTTTACAAAACATGCTAAAATTATATCTTGTATTGTTTATTTTTCCATTCTTGATTGATTAATTACTCCCGTAATAACATTCCAAAACAGTTACCTAAATGTAAATAAAATTTTAAAGGTAAGATTATATTTCAATAAATATGAAATAATAATAATAACAATAAATGAAAAATGACACCGCTTTTCATATACAAAAACATTATCTAGTTCTCTTCTCATTTTTATGCATGCTAATTATACCTAAATTTTGAAAAACTTTCGAATAAATTTGAAGTTAAAAATCAATTAATGAGTAGAATTTTAATGCAGGTTGCATAGGCAAAGAAAAGAAAAAAAAGAGGCTGAAGATGGAAGAAGAAAAGAGGAAACAGCCCAACAGACTCACGCCCAATCTGGCGGCAGCTGAACCTCTGCCCGTCTGCTTCAAAACGACACCGTTAGAAGCTGGGCACCAGAAGCAGCATTTGATCAACGGCACTGAAGCAAGCTGGTGAAGTGGAACGCACCCTAGAGTTAAGAAAGATAGTTGTTTTAGAATTGTTTATGAAGCTGGACAATTCTGCAGTGATAGAATAGATTCATTCATGGATAAAAAGGTTGGAAGATAAATACATTTGTAGAGCTCTTTGGCTCTTAAAATATAGGAAATAACAATAATGCAAAAGACACAGAGGACCAAAACATCAGGAGCAAAGGCGGGTGGTACATGTAGTTTTAACGGTTTTCAGACAGAGATGATTTGGCACTTAAGCGGAGGACGATTGCATTCCAGTTGTCGGCCATGCATATTTGTCGATGATCTGTGAGATGAGTTGGCATGCCCACTAGAGCTTTTGGCTGAGCTGGACAAGTTGGGACACTTGTCTTCAAGCAGGGACTGTTGCCAGTTATTTCTATTCTCAACATTCCCCCTCAAACTTGTCAAGGGAAACGGTCGGTGAACTAATCCAAGTTTTTCCTTGAAATACTTAATCTGTGTTTGTGACAGAGTCTTGGTGAAGCAATCAGCAGTCTGATCACATGAGGGCACGCACCTAACGTCCAAAGCTCTTTTTGTCACTTGATCGCGAACAAAATGAATGTCCACTTCAATATGTTTGGTTCGTGAATGGAAAACGGGATTGCTTGCAAGGGTCGTGGCACTCATATTATCACACTAGGCTATTGGAGTTTGTGAAGAAGTTATATTTATCTCTTTGAGTAGGGACTCCAGCCAGATGATTTCATAGGCAAGAAGAGCCAGGGCCCTGTATTCGAATTCCGCACTTGACCTTGACACAACACTTTGCTTTTTAGAGCTCCAAGAGATCAAAGTTTCTCCAAGGTAGACGCAGTAGCCTGAAGTCAACCGCCTGTCATCCCTTGAGCAGGCCCAGTCGGCATCTGGAAACCCAACAATGTTTAGTCTATCACTAGGTTTGATATGAAGACCGACATCAGTTGTTCCTTTCAAGTAACAAATGACTCTTTTCAAGGTCTTTATGTGAAGATTAGTGGGTTTTTGCATGAATTGGCTTAAGTCTGTTGACAACGAATGATATGTCAGGCCTTGTATGAGTTAGATATTGGAGAGACCCTATTATTTTCCGATAGAGAGTTGGATCTTTCAGTTCGTTCCCTTCTCCAGTGGACAACTTGTTCCCAAGAATAGCTGGTGTCGGACAAGCTTTAGCAGATGACATGTTACTTCTTTTGAGGAGGTCTTCTATATATTTCGTTTAGGTGAGAATGAGAACAGTGTCATCACGTATTGCCTCAATGCCGAGGAAAAGATGGATGTCTCTAAGGTCTTTGAGAGCAAAAGAGTTGTGTAGTCGGTTGACGACATTTTGCATCATTTCTGGTTGATTTCCTGCAACTATTATGTTATCAACATAGATTAGGATGAAGATTTGAGTTGTCCCTACGAGGAAGAGAAAGAGAGATGTGTCTGCTTGTAAGTTTCTGAAGCCTCATTTAATCAGTGAGGATTTGAGCTTGTCAAACCACGCTCTTGGAGCTTGTTTCAGATCATAGAGCGCTTTGTTGAGTTGACAAACTTGGTTGGAGTGTTTGGGATCTTCGAAACCTTCTGCTTGTTCCATAAAGGCAGTCTCTTTCAATTCTCCATTCAGGAAAGCATTGTTCACATCCAGTTGTTTGATATTCCAACTGTTTGTTACGGCTAACACCAGGATCACTCGAAATGTTGATACCTTAATTACTGGGCTAAAAGTTTGATGGAAATCTAGTCCAGGTGTTTGGTGAAACCCCTTTGCTACTAACCTCGCTTTGCACTGTTGGAAGCTATCATCAGCATTGGTCTTGATTTTGTAAACCCATTTGTTGCCAACCAGATTCATTTCAAGTTGATGAGGAACCACCTTCCATTTTTTATTATTTCTAAGTGCTGATAGTTCTTCTTCCATAGCTGATTTCCAGTGAGGGATTTTGAGTGTTTCGGCGATGGAGGTAGGAGTTGTAAGGTTGTTTACCAGTACTGCTTTAAACAATTGGAAGTCTTGTGGCATACTTCTTGGTTTAAAGATCCCTACTTGAGCTCTGGTCATCATTTGGTGTCTTGGTGCTTCTATCAATGTGTTGCGGTTTGTGTCCTCCTTTCTTCTTGTTTTGATGGTGTTGTGCTTTGAATCGAAGTAGGCACTGGTTCTTCATTTCTTGGTGAGAGTTGTGGTGAGGACTCTGCCACAGGTGAGGATGCTGGTGCTAGGGGTTCTTCAACGACTTATCTGCTTGGACTTTCCAGGATGAGAGATGTAGATTTGGAAGATATGTTCAGCCAAAATGGGAGTGTGATTGTAGAGACAGTGTTAGGTTGCTGTGTTTTGACGAATCCATTGTGATAAGGGAATTCAAGTTCATTAAAGACAACGTTTCTGGAAACATATATTTTGCCAGTAGGACTGAGACATTTGTATCCCTTGTGCAATGGACTGTAATCAAGAAAAACACATTTTGTTGAGTGGAAGGAGAGTTTATGATTGTGATACGGTCGAAGGCACGGGAAACAGGCACACCCAAAAATCTTCAGCTGTTTGTAGTTAGACTTTTTGTGGTAAAGCTTTTCGAGTGGTGAAGATTGATTCAAGGTAGGTGTGGGCATTCTATTGATCAGGAATACGACTGTTTCAAAGGCATCCAGCCAGTATTTCAGTGGCACACCCGACTCGGCAAGAAGAGTGAGGCTGGTTTCGGTTATATGCCGATGTTTTCTTTCGTCACGTCCATTTGGAGCTGAAAAGTATGGGCACGAGTATCTAATCTTAATCCCATTATTTTGAAGGGTCTGGACTAGGCCAATGAATTCTTTTCCCATGTCTGATTGAAGACATTTTATTTTCCTTCCAAATTGAGTTTCTGTTTGGTGTTTGAACAGAGTAAAGGCTTGAATGACTTCTAATTTTTGTTTTGGTAGATAAAGCCAGGTGAACCGACTACAATCAATAATGAAAATTACATAGTACCGATGGCCAGAGAGAGAAGGGAGTGCAAAAGGTCCCCAAACATCAGTGTGAACAATTTCAAATGGGGCTTTTGCATTTGATACAGATGGAGTGTAGGGAAGAAAATGAGACTTGCCCAGTTGACATGCATCACAAAATAAGTTCTCATTAAGTTTAAAAGATTCATTACATGATTTAAGAATGACATAAAAGGTTTTTGAAGATGGGTGTCCTAATCTTCTATGCCACATTAGGATTCTTGATTCAGGGGTTTGATAATGTTTGTTAGTGAAGAGGGCTTGACAGTAAGGATGAAGAGCAGGAATTGATCCTGATGAGCCCAAGCAATATAAGCCGTTTTTAAGCTTCCCTACCAGCAGCACCTTGCCTGTGGCTTTGCCCTGCACAAAACAGGAAGATGAGTCAAAAGTAACCTTAACATTGTTAGTAGAGGTAAGTTTAGAGATACTCAGCAAATTTTTATTGATCTTTGGTACATGCAGAACTCTGTTTGAGGTTAATTTTCTGTTTTTGAGAGTATGAATGTTCATCTTACCAACATTTTTTATAGTCATTTTCTCACCATTTCCAATCATGAAACTTTCACTTCTTTCAGATTGTTGTTTGGACTACAGCATGTTGATATCTCCTGTTACATGGTTATTAGCACCACTATCAATATACCAAAGTGGGTCTTCAAGAGGGTCTTCAGGGGATGCTGAAAGAGTTGAACTTTGATAAGTTTTGGGAGAGTTTTCTGGAATGGTTCCCACGTAGCTGTTATCATATCGGTAATAGCAGTAAGTAGCAGTGTGGCTAATTTTGCCGCACACCTGGCAGATTGGTCTGGAGTTACTGCCAGCCTTTGCTCATCTTTTGTTGTGGTGAAGACCTCCTCTGTTAAAGGAGTTGTTGTGTCCACCTCCTCTATTGATTGATTGAAAAGGTGAGTTCTGATGAATTCTGGTATTTTTGATGCTAGAGAAAAGTGCTGATGGTCGTCCGAGATTTGGAGTGGCCGTGGTCAAATTGAGTTGTTCCAGTCGTCTTTCATAGTTGAGCAGTCGAGACTGCAATTCCATCCAACTTACATTTTCTTTCTCCGTGATTTGACACACGAGTGGGTTATATTCAGAAGAATCTAAACCAGCAAGGACTTGTGAGGTGAGATCCTCCTGGGTAATAGGATGTCCTGCCAGGGCAAGATTATTAGCAATTTCTTTGATGGTTTTGAGATATTCTTCCATCTTCAGGTTGCCCTTTTACATTTTAACGAATTCCCTTTTGTAGTAGATTATGTTTGCTCGTGATTTAACTGCGAAAAGATCACAAATTCCTTCCCATAGGAGTTTTAATGTTGAGTGCCCCATTAATTGGGAGGCTAAGTTGGTCTCAATGGAGCTGTAAAGCCAACCTAGCAGCATTTGGTCTTGTGCAAACCAGTCTTTGAACTCCGGGTTTACAAAGATTTCAACTTCAGCACTTCCTTCTATGGTTCTTTCTGTGTACTCAAGTGGGCTTGATTTGGCGCCGGTGAAGTAACCTTCAAGTTTGTTACCTCTTATAATTAGGAGAACCAAGTTTTTTTAAAAAAGATAGTTATCGTGATTGAGTTTTAGAGCACACACTGAGCTCATTGAGCTGTTAGACAGGGTTTGAACTCTTTGAGGTGATGGATTGAAAGTAGAGTAGTTGTTGTTCTCTCTTGCCATGATGCCTTGTGGCTTTGATACCAAGTTAAGAAAGCTAGTTGTTTTAGAATTATTTATGAAGCTGGACAATTCTCAGCACTAATAGAGTATATTCATTCGTGGATAAAAAGGTTGGAAGATAAATACATTTATAGAGCTCTTTGGCTCTTAAAAGATTGGAAATAACAGTAATGCAAAAGTCATAGAGGACCAAAACATCAGGAGCAAAGCTGGGTGGTACATGCAACTTTAACGGTTTTCAGATAGGGACGATTTGGCACTTAAGCGGAGGACGATTGCATTTCAGTTGTCAGCCATGCGTATTTGTCGGTGATCTGTGAGATGAGTTGGCATGCCCATTGGAGCTTTCCGCTGAGCTGGACAAGTTGGGACACTTGTCTTCAAGTAGCGACTGTTGCCAGTTGTTTCTATTCTCAACACCTAGCTGTTGGAGAAAAAGCCGAAACAGAGAGCAGAAGCAAACCCGCAGAGCTGGTGAAGAGCAGAAGCGGGAAAGCAGAGAGTTGGTGGAGGGAGAAGCTGAGAAAAGTAATCCCGTAGTTTATTATTTTTAGCTTTTGATTTGCATATTTTTAGGTAGAAATCTTCAGGACTGGAATTTTTCAAACATTTATTTTCAATTATTATATGATTAGCTGTTTCTCAATTATAATTATTTGGACAATCTGCATCTAAATTTTTCTTACTAGAGTAATTGATATATCTTGAATTATATATATACATTTTTAGTTTGATTTTTTACTTTTTTTTTCGTTGCAATTTAACAATATTGAATTTATGATTGATAGTTCTAAAATAACATAAATAAAATTTGATCATTCATCAAAGATTTAATTAAATTAAATTAATAATTATTATAAAATATTAATAATTATTATTTGATAGACTTAAAGAACACTAGAAGAACGGCCAAAAATATATTTGGATAATTTCAACTATTATAAAATAAATTAAATTGACTGCAAAATCAAAACTCAAGTGTATTCAAAATTCATGTGAAATCAATTACTCTGGAATATTTACATTTATAGTTTTTATTAATTTATTTACTTTATTTTAATTAAGTTCTTTAAATAATTTTAATTTTTAAATAATAATATAATTTTAATACTTAATATATAATTTGTGTGGGATGATACTCTTTTTATTATTGTATTACTTGAACAATTTCATGAACTTAAGAAGAAATTCTTCAAATTCATTTCCATCACTTTAATTTTTCTAACTTATTATTTTGGTGTAAAATGGGAAAGAATAATAAACAGAGACTTACATACTGACAACGTGGCACAGAGTACTATTGGCGTCACTGCAGTTACATGTGACCGCATTCTCTTGTCCGTTGATCGGGTTCGGAGTGACCCAACCCGCCTGCCGACTGCAAGGGTCTACGCCAAAATTCCAATCCGTCTTCCCCATCGTCCTCGCTATGTCTTTTAAAGCTTGAACTGTATATTTCGGAAAACAAAAAGCACCATTAATGATTACTTTCATCTGTCTGGAGTCTGGAGTATCGACTATATATATGCATAAACTTTTCGCAACCTATTCACAAAACCTTGATTTTCTTCACAAGTAATTTAAAACGAAGTCCAGATGCAGAGAAAGAGTGAAAACTAGAAATTATGCTCTGTTCTTCCAATGTTTCTCTTACCTTCATCTTCTACGAGAGTGGCTGCAGAGACGAAATTGAAGAAGCAAAATGCAAGCAAGGAGAAAAACAGACATCGAGAGAAGTTCATCGTCTTCCTTCTCTTCAACATTTACAGAAAAAGGGACAAAAGTGGTAAGGGATTTCTTCGATTCTCGAGAGTGAAAAGTTGAAAGTTGTGTGAAACAGATGAGACTGACAAAGGAAACAAAAATCCCTAGAAAGATCTTTGTTTACTGAGAGAGAGAGAGAGGAAATGGCGGACAGATCTGGGAGGGAGAGAGAAGAAAAGATAGAAAGAACAGAGGCGTACATGATTTGAGCCAACGTACACCCACTTTAAACGTCTACTGACTGCGACTTGCACAGATTTTCAAAAATTTTAAAAAATAATTTCTTTTTTACAAGAAACATTCCTCTCTTTTATAATTTTTTTTTTCTTGAATTAAATAATATGTGCGTCTCAATAATCAAATTTACTGTCTCAATCATTTTCATATTTTTCTTTTCAATTTAATTTTTTAATATTTGATTAAAGTTGGAAGTCAAAAAAGAAAGGCTAAAAGTTTTTCTTTTTTCTTTTTAATTAATTTGTAGAAACTTATAGGTACCAAAGAAATAAACTAATTTTTTAATTTGATTTGAAATTAATGCTTGTAGAAAAATCAATTATTCACCTGACAAAGACCGAAAAATAGAGACTTACCATGCATGCATGCATGTGGATGTGATGCCTGCAAAGATAAAATTATTTTATTGAATTTAATATATTTTTAAAAAAATTAAAAAATTATAGTTACATATTATTTAAAAATAATACGGTCATTGTAACAGTTCCGAAAATTTAGAATGAAATATGTGTATTAAAAATGTCAAATGCGAAAACGTAATAAAAATTTTGATTAACATCCTTTACAGTAAAACTAAAAACGTGTTTAAAGTATAAAAGAACAAACTAACTAAAAGAGATAATCGAAAATAAGAACTGTAAATATAACTACGGAGTCCTTAGGCGTCCTTTTCGCCGTCTTTCTGCGGAACAAGCTCGGGAACAACGTCTTCCTGATCTGAAATGGTTAAATAAGGAGTGAGCTACATCAGCACAGTAAAAACATCACACTATCTCACCGGCACGGAAGTAAAGGTGAGTAGAAAACTCAAAAGACCAATTGAGCATAATTTATAGTAAACTCGTTTATTAACATAAAAACTTTTACTATCTACTTACCTCGGTGAGGTTCATAAAACAACACATGAAAGCAATAACATTATCATCATCATGAAATCATATGAAATGTATAACAAAATACTTACCACGTCTTTGCATCTCAATCATTAAACAATACATTTTCCTCATTTATCAGTCTACTAGTATCCATGGGGATCCATAGGGGTCCCGCTACCCGTGAACCCTTAACATTTATAACCTGATTCCAGAGCCGTCCCCATACCCCGTCCGGTATGGGCACCAAAACCATGAATGTAGCACCCGGAAAGGAGGAAAAAAAAAAAAAAAAAAAAAAAAAGGGGCCACGTCAGCAGCCACGTCAGCAGGCCCGGTCAGTAGTCCCGGCCAACCGGGGCCTGCCACATGGCAAGACCGCGTCACTCCGAAAGGAGCCACGTTGGCGATCCGCGTGGGTGCGATCCGACGGCCCAGATCAATCGCGCGATCGGACGGCCCAGATTCAATCGCACGGACGGCCCAGATTCAATCAAAAATGAACGGCCCAGATTAAAACGAAATGAACGGCTGTGATCAAAAGGCAAGGGGTTATAAATAGAACCCCCACACCAGACCACAAACCCTAGCCGCCCGCCGCTCGCCGGAGAAGACGAACCAGAGGCCGACCGCCGCCACCCGCCGCCGCACCGGGGAAATTTCCGACCGCCGATCGAGGTAAATTTCATACCCCCGACTTGTTTTTCTCCGCTGATTCCTCCTATGGCCAAATTGAGGCCGAAATCCCGGCTAAACGGCCGGAATACGCGGCCGAAACCCAGCGGCGCCGCCGCGCCCCTCTCGGTTTTTGCCTCCGACGAGGTCCTTCCCGGCCTCCGTTCGATGCAATTTTTATATCACCGTGATCACCATTCTTTTCTCTACAGGTTGACCGAAGCCGAATCACCAAAACACGAACCTCGCCGGAGAGCCGCCGTACCCGAGAGCGCCGCCGCCGGTAAGCTCCGCTTTTCCGTGATTTTTGGCCCCCCCGAGGGCCCTAGGGTTGTTTTCTGACAAGGACCAATGCGAGTGTGGCCGAATTCGGCCGAAAACAGCCAACCCGAGGCGACTCGCCGCCGCCAGCGGCGGTGCCGTCGCCGGAGCACGGCGGAGCCGCCGTGCCGGAGTTGCGATTTGGTCCGAAAAGGGCCCTGGGCCTAATTTGGATTTTTTTTGGAACACGTGCAGGTACTGTTAGTGTGTTTCAGTTCCCCGGGAAAAATTTAGGGAAAATTAGGGACGGCCTGCAGGCGCACTGTGAATTGTATTCGGATCCCGAAAACAAGTAAGGACCCCTCACCCTATTTCCTATCACGGTATTAAAGTTCAAAATGATAAAACGGTATTTCTTGAATTAACGCATGTGTGAAATTGCTTAAGGTTGCTAATGGAGACCGAGTCTAGTGTGATTGATGATTTACTGTTATTTGGCCTGTTTTACACTGTTTTACAGCTTTAAATGCATTATGGGGTTTGATGTGTTCATTTTATAGTTTCGAATGCATATATTACTGTTTTATTAATTATGGGTTGAATGACTGAAGAACTGATACTGTATGTTGTCTGTTCGGCATGAATTACGACTTGCTTGTTTAAATGTGAATTGATGATGCTTATTGAGGAAAAGGAAAATGAAACATTGTATAGACTGATAATTGTATGATGGGGTCAGCCTGACTAGATATCCTGGGAGATGGTGGACGGACCGGGTCCGTAGGGAACCCTACCGGGATTGTGGTCTCACATGCCGGACGGGGTATGGAAATCTTATGGTTTTGGCGCCCATACCGGACGGGGTATGGGGACGGCCCGTTTCACCCTCATACCGGACGGGGTATTGAGGTTTATGGTTTTGGCGTCCATACCGGACGGGGTATGGGGACGGCCCTGGAAACTGATTATGAATGTTAAAGGTTAACGGGTAGCGGGACCCCTAGGGACCCCCATAGATACTAGTAGGCTGGTAAATGAGAAAAGGATATGTTGTATAATGATTGAATTACAAAAGGCGTGATAAGTGCTATGTTTTACAGCTTATATTATTCCATGATTGTGATAATGTTATTATTTTTCTTATATTGTTTTCATAAATTCCACCGAGGTAAGTGGATGGTAAAGGTTTTCATGTTAATAAACGAGTTTATTGTAAATTATGCTCCATTGGTCTTTTTGTGTTTTTCTACCCACCTTTACCTCCGTGACGGTGAGATATCGTGATGTTCTTACTGGGCTAGTGTAGCTCACTCCTTATTTAACCATTTCAGATCAGGAAGACATAGTTCCCGAACCCGTTCCGCAGGAGGACGACGAAGGGGATACCTAGAGACTCTGTAGTCATACTCATAGTTTTATTTTCGAGTTTCTCTCTTAGTTAGTTTAATCTTTTATATTTTAGGTACGTTTTTGGTTTTTCGTGTAAGGGATGTTAACTGAAATTTTGATCTCGCTTCCGCATTTGATATATTTAAATACTCATTTCATTTTAATATTTCCGGGGCCGTTACAGTTGGTATCAGAGCCGCATTTCCTCGGACCCATCCCTTACACTATAGTCCTTTAAAGAAATACTCACCGATTGGTCGTTACTCAACCATTCCTTGTAAATGCAGGTACACAGAAATGAGGAGAGGAAGGCCCCCACTAAACCGAGTGGCCCAAGATAATTCGCTTCGGGAGGATTTGGACAGATTATATGAGATGGTGGAAGCTCTCGTAGCTGCCCAGCGAAGGCAAGAGGAGAGAAGGGAGTTACCCGGACCTCCTCCGCTGGCGCAGGTTGAGCCCCCGTTACAGCAGGCTGATCCCGAGCCACCCCGGCAGGAGCCTGTTCCTCCACAGTACCACCCGGCACCACAGCCGCGGTACGACCCGGTACCACAGCCACAGTACCAACAGGTACCGCCACAGCATATTCCAGTGCCCCCACCCCATCAGCAGGCGCCACCACAGGGTCCCCCAGTTCACCCTCAGCCGGCCCCAGTCCCTTTACCTCGGGACCCCGCTCCCTCCTTGATCGACCCCGGCTTCATAGAGAGGTACAGGAGACTGAACCCTTCTACTTTTTCAGGGGGATCCTCTTTCGAAGAGGCCCAATACTGGCTGGTGGAGACTGAGAGAGCCTTTGAGACCTTGGGAGTAATTCCTGAGCAGAGGGCTGCCATTGCCTCCTACATGCTGGTAGGGGAAGCAGTACGCTGGTGGGAGCTCAAGCGGGCCACCCTGCCTGTACCAGTTACTTGGGAGCAGTTCCTAGCGGCTTTCCATGCGGAGTATCTCCCTAAGCACATCCAACATTTAAAGGAAATGGAATTTGCTCAGTTGGTCCAGGGTAATATGACAGTGTCGGAGTATGCCCGCAAGTTCCTGGAGCTGGGCCGACATGCCCCGGAGACATTGTTGGATGAGGGCCGAAAGGCCAGGAAATTCCAGTGGGGTCTCCGCCCGGCGATCAGACAGCACTTGTTGGTGATGGAGCTCGAGACATATTCGGCAGTCCTGGCAAAGGCGCAGATCATAGAAAGGAGCTTCGACACCCGCCCTCAGCTAACGGGAAGTTCCCGACCTTCAGCCCCGCTCCGCAGGCCAGCGCCTACCATGCCTGTCCAACCCAGTAAGAGACCCAGGCCTGCCGTTCAGGGCCCTCCTCAGGCTATGGGGGCAGCTCGTGGGAAGACCTGCCAGTACTGCGGCAGGGATCATGGGGACCGACCCTGCTACCGCCTCAACAACACCTGTCGCATATGCAGCAGTGCCCAGCACTATGCGAGGGAGTGCCCTAGGAACCAGAATCAAGGGAGGCCTCCAATCCAGGGCAGAGTTTACAACCTTACCCAGAAGGATGCCGATGCAGACCCGGACGTGGTACATGGTATGTATACTATCTCTGGCCACATTGCTCATATTTTGTTTGATACTGGTGCATCACATTCTTTTATTTCACATGTTCTTGCTTCCAAAATTTGTGTATCACCTGATAGACTTGATTCATTATTGTTGGTATCTACCGCTGGGGGGAGACATTACTAGGAGAGGTTGTCTACAGGGCATGTGCCGTGGAGATAGCAGATAAGAAATTGAGGGTAGACCTGATAGGGTTAGACACAGGGGATTTTGATGTAATCCTAGGAATGGATTGGCTGGCGGCGTATCACGCCACCATAGACTGCTTTAATAAAAAGATTGTATTTAATCCTCCCAACGAGGAGCCATTTACAAGTTAATAAAATTATTCGGTACTGATTCTCCCTAATGACAAATTCTTTTCTTCTTAATTCCCAGTGCGTTGATATTGTATTTTCCCTAACTAGGTAAACCCAAGAAGGAAGTTTGTATCCAAGAGATTCCAGTAGTCCGAGACTTTCCAGACGTATTTTCGGATGAACTGCCCGGTCTACCAGGGGACAGAGAGGTCGAGTTCACCATAGACTTACAGCCAGGAACCCAACCCATCTCGGTAGCTCCTTACCGAATGAGCCGCATCGAGATGGAAGAGCTAAGGAAACAAATCACTGAGCTACAAAACAGTGGCTTCATTAGACACAGCATTTCCCCATGGGGTGCCGGGGTTACTTTTGCAAAGAAAGGAGATGGAACGTTGAGACTGTGTATTGATTATAGAAGGATAAACAAGGTAACAATTAAAAACAAGTACCCTCTCCCCCGGATTGATGACCTTTTCGATCAGTTGCAGGGTGCACAGGTCTTTTCTAAAATAGATCTACGATCAGGTTACCATCAGGTGAAAGTGAGAGCTGAAGACATCCCCAAGACGGCATTCCGAACCAGGTACGGACACTATGAGTTCCTGGTTATGCCGTTTGGGCTAACCAACGCCCCGGCCATCTTTATGGATCTAATGAACAGAATCTTCAGAGAGTTTTTGGATAAATTTGTCATCGTGTTCATCGATGATATCTTAGTCTACTCAAAAAGTAGAGAAGAACATGCTCATCATCTTGCCCAAGTCCTCCAGGTACTCAGGGGAAAGAAGTTGTATGCAAAGTTGAGCAAGTGTGGATTTTGGCTCGAGCAAACCGCCTTCCTAGGACATGTTATATCGAAGGAAAGGGTGTCGGTGAACCCCGAAAAGGTTGAAGCGGTACTTGGTTGGGAAAGGCTGACAACAGTTAAGGAAATTCGCAGTTTCCTAGGGATGGCGGGTTATTACCGCCGGTTTGTCGAAGGGTTCTCCAGTCTAGCGGCCCCTCTAACCCGACTCACAAAGAAGAATGCAAAGTTTGATTGGAATGAGAACTGCGAAAGGAGTTTTTCAGAATTGAAGAAGCGACTGACTACTGCACCCGTGCTGGCTCTACCGAGTGGATCAGGAGGGTATACAGTTTATAGTGATGCCTCCTATCTGGGCCTGGGTTGTGTCCTGATGCAGCATGGAAAGGTTATAGCATATGGGTCTAGACAGCTAAAGAATCATGAGAAGAACTATCCTACCCATGACTTGGAGCTTGCCGCAATCATACACGCCTTGAAAATCTGGCGCCATTATTTGTATGGAGAGACCTTTCAGATCTACACCGATCATAAGAGCTTGAAGCACATCTTCACTCAGAAGGATCTCAACATGCGTCAGAGAAGGTGGATGGAACTCCTCAAGGACTATGATTGTGACATCCTGTACCATCCAGGTAAGGGCAACGTAGTAGCCGATGCCCTCAGTAGGAAGAGTGCAGGCACCCTAGCCCATCTGATGGTTTCGGAATGCAGGTCCATTGGGGCTACGCAGCAAGTTCGACTGCAAGATCTGAAGAGGGCCACATGTTTGAGCCACCTAGCAGTCCAACCCGAGTTAATCCAAAGAATAAAGGAAGCCCAGTCAATCGACCCCGCCCTAGTAAACCGCAAGAAGGATGCAGAACAGGGAGTGAACTCAGAATTTCAGATCTCTGCCGACGGATTGATTCGTTTCAAGGACAGAATGTGTGTCCCAGACGACAATGAATTAAAAAGAGACATCATGATAGAGTCCCATAGTTCAAGGTTCGCCATGCATCCAGGAAGTACAAAAATGTACCAAACTATGCGACCCCGATTCTGGTGGAATGGGATGAAGAGAGATATAGCCGACTTTGTATCTAAGTGCTTGGTATGTCAGCAGGTCAAGGCAGAACATCAACGCCCAGGGGGGTTGCTTCAGCCTTTACCGATTCCAGAATGGAAGTGGGAACACATCACCATGGACTTCGTATCGGGACTACCCAAGGCACGATCGGGACACGATGCCATATGGGTAATTGTTGACCGACTCACTAAGTCTTCCCACTTCCTGGCCATCAGAATGACTGATTCGTTGGACAAGTTGGCAAGAATGTATGTCCGGGAAATAGTCAGACTGCATGGGGTCCCAGTAACAGTGGTGTCCGACAGGGATCCCAGATTCACTTCTCGGTTCTGGAATAGTTTCCAGCAAGCTATGGGAACAAAGCTGTCCCTTAGTACTGCCTTCCACCCCCAAACCGATGGACAATCAGAGAGGACAATCCGTACGCTGGAGGATATGCTCCGAGCTTGTGTCCTTGACTCCGGAGGCCATTGGGACGACCATCTACCCCTGATAGAGTTTGCCTACAACAACAGTTACCAAGCAAGCATCGGCATGGCCCCATACGAGGCGCTATACGGGCGTCCGTGCAGGTCACCGATTTGTTGGGAGGAAGTGGGCGATAGAAGATTGTTTGGCCCGGATTTGGTGGAAGAAACCACGTCCAAGATAGTTAAGATCAAGAAGAACATCCAGACAGCTCAGAGTAGGCAGAAGAGCTATGCTGATACCCGGATGAGAGACCTGGCCTTTGAGAAAGGTGACCGGGTGTTTCTTAAGGTCACCCCCTTCAAGGGAATTAGTAGGTTCGGCAGAAGGGGAAAATTAAACCCCAGATACATTGGACCCTTTGAAATCTTAGACAAGATTGGTACCACTGCCTACAGACTTGCACTGCCCCCTGAGCTCTCCCGGGTTCACAATGTGTTTCGTGTATCTATGCTGCGCAAGTACAATCCGGACCCTTCTCATGTCGTGGCTCATGAACCGCTTTCACTCCGAGAGGACTTGTCTTATGAAGAAGTACCGGTCAGTATCACGGACCGAGAAAGCAGAATACTCCGTAACCGGGAAATATCATTTGTAAAAGTCTTGTGGCAGAACCACACGCCTAGGGAGGCGACTTGGGAGCTGGAATCAGAATTTAGGACCCAATATCCTCATCTGCTTGATCAAGAGTAATGAGGCAAATTTGGGGACCAAATTTCTTTATGGGGGGGAGAGTTGTAGCACCCGGAAAGGAGGGAAAAAAAAAAGGGCCACGTCAGCAGCCACGTCAGCAGGCCCGGTCAGCAGTCCCGGCCAACCGGGGCCTGCCACGTGGCAAGACCGCGTCACTCCGAAAGGAGCCACGTTGGCGATCCGCGTGGGTGCGATCCGACGGCCCAGATCAATCGCGCGATCGGACGGCCCAGATTCAATCAAAAATGAACGGCCCAGATTAAAACGAAATGAACGGCTGTGATCAAAAGGCAAGGGGTTATAAATAGAACCCCCACACCAGACCACAAACCCTAGCCGCCCGCCGCTCGCCGGAGAAGACGAACCAGAGGCCGACCGCCGCCACCCGCCGCCGCACCGGGGAAATTTCCGACCGCCGATCGAGGTAAATTTCATACCCCCGACTCGTTTTTCTCCGCCGATTCCTCCTATGGCCAAATTGAGGCCGAAATCCTGGCCAAACGGCCGGAATACGCGGCCGAAACCCAGCGGCGCCGCCGCGCCCCTCTCGGTTTTTGCCTCCGACGAGGTCCTTCCCAGCCTCCGTTCGATGCAATTTTTATATCACCGTGATTACCATTCTTTTTTCTACAGGTTGACCGAAGCCGAATCACCAAAACACGAACCTCGTCGGAGAGCCGCCGTACCCGAGAGCGCCGCCGCCGGTAAGCTCCGCTTTTCCGTGATTTTTGGCCCCCCCGAGGGCCCTAGGGTTGTTTTCTGACAAGGACCAATGCGAGTGTGGCCGAATTCGGCCGAAAACAGCCAACCCGAGGCGACTCGCCGCCGCCAGCGGCGGCGCCGTCGCCGGAGCACGGCGGAGCCGCCGTGCCGGAGTTGCGATTTGGTCCGAAAAGGGCCCTGGGCCTAATTTGGATTTTTTTTGGAACACGTGCAGGTACTGTTAGTGTGTTTCAGTTCCCCGGAAAAAATTCAGGAAAAATTAGGGACGGCCTGCAGGCGCACTGTGAATCGTATTCGGATCCCGAAAACAAGTAAGGACCCCTCACCCTATTTCCTATCACGGTATTAAAGTTCAAAATGATAAAACGGTATTTCTTGAATTAACGCATGTGTGAAATTGCTTAAGGTTGCTAATGGAGCCCGAGTCTAGTGTGATTGATGATTTACTGTTATTTGGCCTGTTTTACACTGTTTTACAGCTTTAAATGCATTATGGGGTTTGATGTGTTCATTTTATAGTTTCGAATGCATATATTACTGTTTTATTAATTATGGGTTGAATGACTGAAGAACTGATACTGTATGTTGTCTGTTCGGCATGAATTACGACTTGCTTGTTTAAATGTGAATTGATGATGCTTATTGAGGAAAAGGGAAATGAAACATTGTATAGACTGATAATTGTATGATGGGGTCAGCCTGACTAGATATCCTGGGAGATGGTGGACGGACCGGGTCCGTAGGGAACCCTACCGGGATTGTGGTCTCACATGCCGGACGGGGTATGGAGATCTTATGGTTTTGGCGCCCATACCGGACGGGGTATTGAGGTTTATGGTTTTGGCGTCCATACCGGACGGGGTATGGGGACGGCCCTGGAAACTGATTATGAATGTTAAAGGTTAACGGGTAGCGGGACCCCTAGGGACCCCCATGGATACTAGTAGGCTGGTAAATGAGAAAAGGATATGTTGTATAATGATTGAATTACAAAAGGCGTGATAAGTGCTATGTTTTACAGCTTATATTATTCCATGATTGTGATAATGTTATTATTTTTCTTATATTGTTTTCATAAATTCCACCGAGGTAAGTGGATGGTAAAGGTTTTCATGTTAATAAACGAGTTTATTGTAAATTATGCTCCATTGGTCTTTTTGTGTTTTTCTACCCACCTTTACCTCCGTGACGGTGAGATATCGTGATGTTCTTACTGGGCTAGTGTAGCTCACTCCTTATTTAACCATTTCAGATCAGGAAGACATGGTTCCCGAGCCCGTTCCGCAGGAGGACGACGAAGGGGATACCTAGAGACTCTGTAGTCATACTCATAGTTTTATTTTCGAGTTTCTCTCTTAGTTAGTTTAATCTTTTATATTTTAGGTACGTTTTTGGTTTTTCGTGTAAGGGATGTTAACTGAAATTTTGATATCGCTTCCGCATTTGATATATTTAAATACTCATTTCATTTTAATATTTCCGGGGCCGTTACAATGAACCTCAATACCCCGTCCGGTATGAGGGTAAAACGGGCCGTCCCCATACCCCGTCCGGTATGAGAGACCACGTTCTCGGTAAGGTTCCCTATGGAACCGGTCCGTCCACTATCTCCTAGGATATCTAGTCAGGCTATTCGCATTATCCGTTTATCAATTCACGAAACCTTTTATTCCTTCTTTCCTCAGTCACCATCATCAAATCTGTAACGCCCGGAAAGAAAAAAAAAAAAAAAAAAAAACGCGCTCGCCACGTCAGCAGACCTAGTCAGCAGTCCTGGCCAACCAGGACCTGCCACATGGCAAAACCACGTCGACCAGAGACGGGCCACGTTGGCAATCAGCGTGCGCGCGATCGAACGGCCCAGATCAATCGCGCGCACGGACGGCCCAGATTAAATCAAAATGGACGGCTAAGATCAAAAGGCAAAAGGGTATAAATAGAACCCCCACACCATACCACAAAACCCTAGCCGCCTGCCCTCGCCGAAGAAGACGAACCAGAGCCGGCCGCCGCCACCCGCCGCCTAACCGGGGAGAATTCCGACTGCCGATCGAGGTAAATTTCATACTCCCGACTCGTTTTTTCACGCTGATTTCCCCAGTGGCCAAATCGGAGCCAAAATCCCGGCCAAACGGCCGAAAGCCAGCGGCGCCGCCGCGCCCCTCCTCGATTTTTGCCTCCGATGAGGCCCTTCCCGGCCTCCGTTTAATGCAATTTTTATATCACCGTGATCACCATTCTTTTCTCTACAGGTTGATCGGAGTCGAATCACCAAAACACGAACTTCACTGGAGAGCCGCCGCACCCGAGAGCACCGCCGCCGGTAAGCTTCGGTTTTCCGTAAATTTTCGGCCCCCCGAGGGCCGTAGGGTTGTTTTATCGCAGGAACCAATACGAGTGTGGCTGAATTCAGCCGAAAACGGCCAACTCGAGGCGAACCGCCGCCGTAAGCGGCGGCGCCGTCGCCGGAGCACGGCAGAGCCGCCGTGCCGGAAATGCGATATTGGCCAAAAGGGGCCTTGGGCCTAATTCAGAATTTTTTGGAACACGTGCAGGTACCGTTAGTGCGTTTCAGTTCCCCGGAAAAAATTCAGGAAAAATTAGGGACAGCCTGTAGGCACACTGTGAAGCCGTGTTCGGACCCCGAAACGAGTAAGGACCCCTCACCCTATTTCCTATCACGGTATTAAAGTTTAATAAATGATAAAATGGTATTTCTTGAATCAACGATTGTGTGAAATTGCTTAAGGTCGCTAATGGAGCCCGAGCCTAGTGTGTTTGTCAGTTAACTGTGATTTGGCCTATTTTACAGTTTTAAATGCAGTATGAAGTTTGATGTTTTCATTTAATAGTTCGTATGCATATTTTATTGTTTTATTGATTATGAATCGAATGACTGGGATATTGATGCTGCATGTTGTCTGTTTGGCATAAATTATCGTTTTGCTTGCTTGTATGTGGATTAATGATGCTGACTGAGGAAAAAGAGAATGAAAGATTATGTAAATGGGTAATTGTATAAATGTGGTCAGCCTGACTAGATATCCTGGGAGATGGTGGACGGACCGGGTCCGTAGGGAACCCTACCGGGATTGTGGTCTCCCATACCGGACGGGGTATGGAGATCTTATGTGTTTTGGCGCCCATACCGGACGGGGTATGGGGACGGCCCGTTTCACCCTCATACCGGACGGGGTAATGAGGTTTATAGTTTTGGCGCCCATACCGGACGGGGTATGGGGACGGCCTTGGAATCTGATTTCAAGTGTTAAGGATTAACGGGTAGCGGGACCCCTATAGATCCCTATGGATACTAGTGGGCTGGTAAATGAGGAAAACATGTTGTGTAACGATTGAATTACAAAAGGCCTGATAAAGACTATGTTATGCAGTTTATACATGATTTCATGATGATGATAATGTTGTTGCTTTCGTATACTGTTTTATGAATTTCAACGAGATAAGTGGAGGGTGAAGGATTTAATATTGATAAAAGAATTTGTTGTAAACTATGCTCCATTGGTCTTTTTGTGTTTTCTACCCACCTTTACCTCCGTGACGGTGAGATATCGTGATGTCCTTACTGGACTAGTGTAGCTCATTCCTTATTTAATCATTTCAGATCAGGAAGACATTGTTCCCGAGCCCGTTCCGCAGGAGGACGACGAATGGGACGCTTAAAGACTCCATAGTCATATTCGTAGCTTTTACTTTCAAGTTTCTCCTTTAGGTAGTTTGATCTTTTATATTTTGTGAACACGTTTTTTGTTTTAGTGTAAGGGATGTTAATCGAATTTTTGACTTCGCTTCTGCATTTGATATTTTTAATACATATTTCATTTTAAGATTTCCGGGGCCGTTACAAAATCACACACAAACATGCAAACCAGTAGTTTATGCCAAACAAGACAACACACAACATTGGGTTCTCAGTCATTCAAACCATAATCAATAAAACAGTGATATATGCACACGAAACTATGAAATGAAAACATCAGACATCATATTGCATTTAAAACTGTAAAATAGAACAAACAATAATTGACCGACAAATACACCAGACTCGGGCTCCATTAGCGATCTTAAATAATTTCACACATCTATTGATTCATGAAATACTATTTTATCATTTATTGAACTTTAATACCATGATAGGAAATAGGGTGAGGGGTCCTTACTTGTTTAGGGGTCCGAATACGGCTTTACAATGCGCCTACAAGCTGTCCCTAATTTTTCCTGAATTTTTTTCGAGGAGCTGAAACGCACTATTAGTATCTGCACGTGTCCCAAAAAATCTCAAATTAGACTTAGGGCCCCTTTCGGCCAATATCGCAATTCCGGCACGGCAGCTCCGCCGTGCTCCGGCGACGGCGCCACCGCTTGCGGCGTCGATTCGCCTCGGGTTAGTCGTTTTCGGCCGAATTCGGCCATGCTTGCATCGGTCCCTGCGATAGGATAACCCTAGGGCCCTCGATGGGCCAAAAAATTACGAAAAACTGAAACTTACCGGCTGTAGTGCTCTCGGGTGCGGCGGCTCCTCCGGCATGAGTCGCGTTTTGATGTTTGGCTCCGATCAACTTGTAGAGAAAAGAACGGTGATCACAGTGGTATAAAATTTGCATCAAACGGAGGCCGGGAAGGGCCTCATCGGAGGCAAAAACCGAGGAGGAGCGCGGCGGCGCCGCTGGGTTTCGGCTGAGTTTTTCGACCGTTTGGCCGGTAGTTTAGCTCCGGTTTGACCATAGGCGGACTCAGCGTCGAAAATTGAGCAAGGGGGAGAAAAATTACCTCGATCGGCGGTCGGAAACTTCCCCGGTGCGGCGGCGGCTGGCGGCGGCTGGCTCCTCCGACGTCTGGTTCTTCTTCTCCTGCGAGCACTAGCGACTAGGGTTTCTTTAGTCAGGTGTGGGTGGGGGTATTTATACCCTTTGCCTTTTAATCTTGACCGTCCATCAAGATTGAATCTGGGTCGTTCGATCGCGATTTAATTGGGATTAAATCTGGACCGTCTATGCGCACGTTTGATTTGGGCCGTCCGTGTGCGCGGGAACGGATCTGGGCCGTCCGATCGCGCGCACGCATATCGCTCCCGTGGCCCGTCCCCTGGTCAGCGTGTCTTTGCTACGCGGCGCGTCCTGGTTGGGCGGGGCTGCTGACCGGGCCGCTGACGTGGCACAACTTTTCTAAATTACGTTTTGACCCCCGGTTTCTGATTTTCTTTTCAAAAATACCCCCAAAATCCAAATTTTCACCCATTTTTTCCAAAATCAATTTCAATTAAATCCAAATAATATTTTTACCCAATTTTATCATTATTTTTATTTTTATTTTTATTGAATTAAATTAAATTAAATTAAATTAAAATCCAAATAAATAAATAAATAATAAAAATAAATAAATAAAATATTTATTTTCATTTGGGTGTTACAGTCATAATGTGGGTAAGATACTTATTAATAAAATCTTAATTCTCTAATTCATTTTTTTTTCTTTATCTAACTGTTATGTACAAATATTTTATAACTGTAATTGATAGAAGCATGTTATAAAAAGAATAATTTGTATTTCTTTTATAGATAGGCAAAACATATTCATGATTTTTGAACGTGTTGATAATCATTTATATAATAATTATTATATTTTAATTTTTATAAAATATAATAAATCTATAATTAAATATAACTATTATATTTTAATTCTCATAACATATAATAATTATATTTTATTTTAAAGTTATTCACTTCATCAAGACACATTTTTTTATTTATAACAATTATCTATTATTTAAACGTAATTTTAGTTAGTTACAACTATTATAAGTAGATGAAAAAAAATAAAATATTATGTTAATGGATCATCCACTTAATTACTGTAATTAGCATTTTCCCACTTGACTTATTAAACCAATTATAAAAACTATAATAATATATATAGTTTATACTAAAATATATTTATTGATAAATAAATTTAATATGTGACCACGATAAAATCAGTTAACAAGTCCAAAATTGTTATATCATAATACTGAAATGATTTAGATTATAAATACGAACCATAACGGTCACATGACTTCAATATCACATTTATTTTTATGTATCACACATCAATAACCCTTACTAATTCAATCTATAATGCCAAAACAGTTATTATAATTTGTCTTATCAAAACATTTTCTATTGATTAAATACTAAAAATATGTACCAATAATTAAAAAATATGAAAGAATAAAAATAAACTTTAATGCACAAAATGTCAATTACATAACCACTAAGATATCCATCGCCATAGACTCATCCTTACAACGTATTTTGCATGTCTTTAGACATAGTCCTTTAATCAATGGATCAACAATCACAAGTGTGACATTAATATTTTCAATTGACACTTGTTATTTTTAAACTCTTTCTCTAATGACTAAATACTTTAAGTCCATGTGTTTGGATCCACTAGAATATTAGTCATTTTTAGAGAATAAAATAATTACAGTGTTATCACAAAATATTCTTAGAAGTTTGGCAATAGATAATAACACCAAACTCTAAGATGAAATTTCGCAACCATAAAGCATGACTTGAAGCTTCAAAACATGTTAAAAACTCAGCCTCCATTGTAGATGAGGTAGTAATGGACTATTTTACACTTTTACACGAGATTGCTCCATTTATTAGCATAAAAACAAAACATGAAGTAGACTTCAAACTATCATGACAACCACAATAATTTGAGTATAAATATCCAATTACCTCTGATTATTCTGATATTTTATATGTGATCATATAATTCTTTGTCCTTTGGGGTTACTTTATAACCTTCTTTGTAGCTTTCAAGTGTTCAATTCCTGGGTCACTTTGGTATCTTCCCAATATACCAATAACATAGTTGATATCTTATTTAGTACAAGTTTAAGGGTACATCAAACTTCTCACAACATATACATAAGGAATTTTTTTAATTTATTATATTTCTAAGTCATTCCTTGGGCACTAACTTTTACTTAATTTATCATCATTCATAATGAGTGCAACACTAGCTGAATATAACTCCATATCGAATCTCTCTAAAACTCGGTTGATATATCTTTTATAAGACAAACCTAATAATCCTCAAGATTGATCTCTGAAGATTTCTCTTCCAATAACATAAGTTATCTCACCCATATCAACCATTTGAAAATTTTTAGAGATATACTTTTTGGTTTCATAAAATAAACCAAGATCACTACTAGTTTGCAAAATATCATCCACGTATATTGTCAAAAATATAAACTTGTTCCTACTAATTTTTAAATATATGCACTGATTAACAATGTTTTCATTAAATTCGAAAGACGTAATGCTATCATTAAACTTTATATACCATTGTTTAAAATATTATTTAAGACCATAAATGGATTTCTTTAATTTGCAAGCTAGGTGTTCTTTTCATTTCTTTTTGAACTCTTTATGTTGTTTCATTTAGCTATGTTCGTCCAAATTCTCATTCAACAAAAAAGTTTTCATATCATTTTGATGTAACCCTAAATTAAAATGTGTTACAAGTGACATAGTGATTCTAGTGGAGTCTTTTTTAGAAACTGGAAAGAATGTATCTCTATTATCTATTCCTTTTTTTAGTAAAATTCTTGGCCACTAATCTGACTTTAAATCATTCGATATTACCTTTAGCATCACACTTGGTCTTGAAGACTCATTTACAACCGATACTTTTACAATTATTAGGTAATTCAACAAGATATTTGATATCGTTATGGTCCATAGACTTCAACTTTTCTTATGTAGATATATTCATTTATTAGAATCATTACTTTTCATGGCTTGTGAAAACGAAACCAGATCTTTTCTTATCCCAATATCAAAATCATATTTTTATAGATATACCACATAATCATCTAATATGAAAAAAAAAATTCCCTCTAAGATCTTTTTAAAAGCATTGATCAAGGTTGTTCTACAACATTTTCAATGACGACATCTTCTTGTGGTAACGAACCATTTCCATTATGTAGTTAATTTCTCATAACTTGCTGAGAAAATTGAGTAACAATTATTTCTCGAGACAAAAAAGGTGGTGAGATATCCACTATTATTTTCTCAAGTTCTAATTTTCTTAGTTCATCATTCTCACTAATTTTATTGTTCTCTAATAATCTAGTATTACCAGTTTCAAATATTCTCGTCTATGGTTATGACAGTAAAATATATACCCTTTGAACTTATTTTGATAGCCAATAAAATATTCAGATATTGTTATTAAATTTACCTTTTTCTCATGAGGATTGAAGATTTTTGCTTTCATTATACAACCTTATATATTTAAATGTTTCAAACTAGGTTTTTTACCAGTCCACAATTCGCAAGGAGTTGCAAGAATTGTTTTACTATGATCTCTATTCAAGACATACATTACGGTCTTTAATGTTTCACCCCATAAAATATATATATATATATATATAAGAGTAATTCATTATATCCCTAACCATTTTTATTAAAATATGATTGTGCCTTTCAGCAACACCATTTTACTATGACATACCTGACATTGTGTATTGAATACAAATGTTATGCTTTTCTATGAAGTTGATAAAGAGTTCAGGATTTTATCTTGACTCAATATATCTACTATATTATTCACCACCTCAATCTGATCTCACAATCTTAACATTTATATCTAATTGTCTCTCAACCTCCGTAATGTACACCTCAAAGACGTAAATGGCTTAAAACTTATCATACATTAGATAAACATAACCATACTGAGATAGATCATTTATAAAGGTTATAAAATATCTATCTCCACTAAAATAAAGAATGGAGAGTGGTCTGCAAATATCCATATGAATTATCTCAACAAACTCATTACTTCTTGTGGCATTTTTCTTTATATGTTTTGTTTGCTTTCTTTTTATACAATCTACCCATACTTGGAAATCAGTTATGTCAAAATTTTATAAAATTTCATCATTCTCTAATCTCTTAACTATTTTTCTAGAGATATGTCATAACCTTTTGTGCCATAAGAATGAAGAATTTTTATTAATTAAGGCATGTCTTGAACCAATATTTAAATACATGGTAACTAAAGCTTGTTCACATTCATTATTTAGGTAAATTTTATATAAACTATCATATAAAATACTGGAACCAATTATTATTGAATTAAATATCAAACTTAGTTTTCCACAACTAAAATAAATTGAATATCCAACAACATCTAATTTGGATAAATAAATTAAATTCTTAAAAATAGAATGTACATAAAAAATATTCAAAAGATCCATCTAACAATCAAACTCTAATAGCAAGTGATAGTCACCCACAATTACCACTCCTACTTAGAGACAAATTTTTATATAGATGAACTTTTTACTTTCTTTCGGTTTCTGGGTTGTAAGAAATTCCTACATTAAATTAGTAACATGAGTTGTAGCTCCAAAATCAATCCACTAAATATTAAAAGAAACCTTAGTAATATTTGATTCATAACATACAAAAAAAAAATATTTATACCTCTCTTTTCGAACCAAGGCTTATGTTTAATATATTCCTTATTCATGTGACTTTTCTTCCCAGAAAAATAGCAATTTAAATTGAATTTTCTATCATGACTCTAGTTATTCTCCCCATGCCCACATGCCCACGTTGTTTTTTTGGTGGAATATTCTTTGTTTTTATGGATTTGTCTTTATCTTTTATAGAGTTCTGGCAAGGGCAAAATTATGTCCATCTTGTTTTAATCTCATTTCTTTCTAGATACACTTACTAGTAAGCTCATTTATGTTTCACTGCTCATTATTAGTGTTATAGTAGATCTTGAATTGTGCAAACTACAAATGAAGTGAGTTAAAGTACAAACTATACTAAGAAGGACTTATCCATGTTCATGCTTAATATAATACCCGGGCCTGAAAATTTAACCTGAAATAATTTTACATTAATAATATAATGCATTAAAATAATTTAATTTTGTCTTTTTAGTTTATTTTTATGAAAATTTTGAGAAAAATAAATTTATGGATGAAATTAAAAATAATTTTAAAAAAATCGGTGAAACTATGGATAAGGGGAGGTGTTTTTGAAAGAAAAATTTAAAATATGGGGTAAAATTATATATAAAAAAAATACGGCCATATGGGATGACTACGTCAGCAACAACGTCATGTAAAAACGCACCACGTGACGGACACGCTGACATCGATTCCACAAGGAGGCCACGTGGGCGATCCTCATGCCAGCAAATCCAATGACTCATATCGCATCTCGTGTGCATGGACGGTTCAGATGCGTTTCTTCTTCAGGAGCAATCAAATAGTTATATTCAATTTGATTGTGCAGCTTAGATTCATTTCTCGGCTAAGAAAAATCCAACGGACAGGAGAATGCCATGTGTTCCTGCACGGACAGCCCAGCTCGACTCGGGGAGGGCATTAAAACTTCGCATTCCAGGAAATCCTAACCCTAACTGCATCAGTCCTCGCCGGATAAGAAGAAGAAAGGTGGCTGAAAAGAAACCGACCACCGTCACCGCTGTACCGAAGCCACTGCCGATGCTGAAAAGGTATTTTCTTCCCCTTCTCGTACGAAATTTTATTCTAAACCTACTCACACCCATATCGGAGCTGAAAGGCCGACAAGTATGCCAAAAAACACGAGCGAAGTTCAGCCAAGTTGCTGCGGCCGAAACCCTAAAACTCATTCGATGAGCCCCTTTCCGTTTTTCATTTTCCTCAGTTTTCTGATCATTGTGTTCCTCGTCCCTTTTTGGTGCAGGTTAGCCTAAGGAGAACTCTGGTCTCGAATGAGGAACAGTGGAGCCGTCGCACCTAAAGACCCTTCCACCGGTAGGGTTTTGGTTTTCACATTCTAGCCTATAGAGGCACCATAGATTGGTTTTTCGTAGGTTTTCATGCAAAATCGGCCAAAACTAACCTAAACCGGTTGAAAACGGCTAGGTCGAGAGGAACCACTATCGTGGGTAGTGGAGCCAACGCCAAAGAATGGCGGCGCCGCTGTGTCAGAACCCTAAATTGGCTGAAAAAGTTTAAAAACACTTATTTTGGCCTTTTGGAGTATTTTTTGATACGTAACGGGTATTTTTAATTTTCGCATAAAAAATTCAAAAAACCTGAAGACTGTCAAGAGGCGCAGTAAAAAGTATGGTATTTCATACACTAATTCAGGATAAGAATTTCTCACCCTTTTCTCCGTTATGGTAATTTGAATATTAATAATCGATAACATTGTGTTTTGTAAAAATTAGAAAAAAAAAACCCTAAAATTAATTACAGGTCACAAATGGAGCTAGAAGTGGTCAGTGTATAATTGTCCTAACTCATTCGTGTTACCTATTTATTCTCTTATACTGTCTAAATTGCTTATTGTTATACCGTGTGCTTTAAATTGTAAATTTTAATTGCTTTCTCATTTATTGATTGCCTAACTGTTATTTTTTATTTGTTGACTTATTTGAAATAAGTACTCTAATTATGTTTCTTGATGGTTAAAGTATAAATTTGTATTATTTACTTAAATGTCATTCTATTAATCTATTAATATGAAATGAGATGTTGGTATGCGATTGGTGATTGACTGATGATGTGAATCTATGTATAAATGGTTTATTGGAAAAGGGTAGACAGATCTTGTACATAGAAAAATTCTATTGTGGATATTATCTCAATCGAATGGGGCTAAAAAGTCCCATAGCAGAAGGAGTTGGGAGGTACAGTTCACCATTGTATCAGATGGGGTATTGAGGCGGTAGCATGTTTGGTGCCCATTACCGAACGAAGCATGGAGATGGGCGATTGATTAATAAATTAGATATTGGGTTCACATGTAGGGGGATATCCCTATGAATCTCTAGGGGTATTGGTAAGAATGTAAGTTTATTGTTATTGTTCATTTAAATGTGAAATCAAAATACGATTCAAGTTATTGCTTTCGTAGATCGATTTTAGAAACTCATAAAGGTAAGTAGAAACTTACGTTTTTATATATAAAATAAATTTATTTAAGAAAGACAAATGACTCCATTGATTTTTTTATGATTTTTTACCAACTTTTGGTTTTTCGTATTAGTGTTTAGTGTGACACTATTACTGTCCTAGTGCAACTCATTCCCCTATTTAACCATTTCAGATCAAGAAGACTAACATTCAGATCTAGAACAATAAGAGGGTTGCGAATAAAGGTTACCTCCCTGACCCCATCAAAGTTGCCCAGCGAAGGATAACCCCATAGAATTTTTATTTCGTTTTATTTTAACTATTCATTCTGTTACTATGAACTTCTATAAATGGACATTTCTGTAGCCTTATTGGTCATCCTGATTTACTGTGTAAATAATGTAAACTCTAAATTTTAAATTGCTTCTGTTTATAGTTAATATAATTTAATATTTCCATTTCCTTAAGCTTTGAGCTTTTACACCTAATGTCTTTGGTTTTGTAGCATTTTCAGCCATATTCAAAATGTGTTGTTATTGTATTCTTTTTTTACCATCATATTTCGTGGTGGTCAATTTAGTCACTAATGTGCCTGCAAGAAACTTATCGCCGCATTTGAAATGCTCCTCTACAGATTTTAGAAATTCTGAAGCTATCTCAGTTTGAGGGAGGGAGGTCATTATGTTAGTGGCAACGATCATTCGTATAAACATAAAACTGAGTTTGTTTGACATTGTCCAAGCTTTTAATTATTTCATATGCTCTAAAGTACTATCATTGAAAGCTTTAAGACGTTTTTTAGTTATTGAAGCCAAGTCAAGATCTAACACATCCAGTGAGAATTGGATCCTTTCACACCACTCCAGAGTATTCGACCATCAAAAATTGTCATTCTAGACGCAAGAGAATATAATGCAGTGAGAACTGTACAAATAGGATAATACTCACAGTAAGGCATCAAATATATTCATAATATATAATTAAAATTTATAAATGATAAATTATTGATATCACTATAGATTTTTTTTGGGGCAAAATTTTAGCATATCTAGTGTTCACTTGAAGGAAACTTAGAATACTTATTACTTTATGTCATTTATATTTTACCATTGGGTACCCATCTAAATAACATAAAATAAACCATCATTTCATAATTAGTATAAATTGACTTTGTTTTTGGCTAGTCTCAATCTCCTAATTATGAATATTAAAAAAATTATTCTTTTATAAATCTCTCTTAATTATTTGATGTAGTTTAATTAATGTAAGATTCATCAACCTATGTTACTTTGATAACTATCTAAGTTAATAAATCTTAAATCATAAAATTACTCAATCATAATTTGTATAAAAAAATCCTATATATATTTATATTATGAAATTTGCCACAATATTGGTCAAGTCCAACTCCACACTTAATAGTTAGCATAATAAAAAATCATTATGATATATAATTATGTATGTTATCATCATATATACAACCATGATGTATAAACATAAGCCGAAAGTAATAAAATCACAACATATTAATGTCTTATTTTTTAAAAATAAACATCTGAATTGTCAATAATATTAGAATAAAGTCATAATTATAAATAGTATTAGAATATAACCATAATTCTAAGATGTATAAATTCAATTTACTTTGATACCAAATGAAAAAAAAAATTGATACGGAAGTTAATTTGCTTAATTTTATTGAATTCGACACATCTTAAGAAAATAAAAAATTTTGAGTTACATATCATTCGAAAATGATACAACAATAGCGTGATTGAGATATCTTTTGATAAAATCTTTAATTCTCTGACTCACTTCTTCTTTCTATCTAATTATTATGCACAAATATTTTATAATTATGCACAAATATTTTATAACTATAATTGATGAAAACATATTGTGAAATGAAAATATGTGTTTCTTTTATAGATAAGAGAATATGGTAAAACACATTCATGATAATTAAATATGTTAATAATCGTTTTTCTATAATAATTATTATATTTTATTTTTATAAAATATAATAATTATATAGTTAAATATAATTATTTTATTTTATTTTAAAATTACTCATTTTATTAAAAAATATATATTTTTATAATAGTTATATATTATTTATGTATAATTTTAGTTGAGTATAATTATTATAAATAGATGAAAAAAATAAAATATTAAGTTAAAGAATTATTTAATTAATTATTAAATTAATAATATATATATATATTGAATTGACCATGCATGTGAAGGTGACATGATAAATAATAAAGAGAGAGATGGTGCATTAAATGTTTACACGGAAAAAATACGAAAAAAAAAAAGAAGATTGATTAAGGGAAGTCGAATCTATTAATTAGTCTCACTTAAAGAAAGAGAGACTTGCTAAAATTAAATAAATCTAAATCCAAAAGAAAAAAATCAAATGACAATTAAAGCCACCGTGTGGGACCGATTCAATTTTAACTCAAAGAAGGGAAACACGACATAAAATATATTTTTTTATCTATACATATATATATATATCATAATTTATTAGAATAAATTTTAATTTAATCGTTGCAACTTTATTAATATATTAATAAAATAATTAAATTAAATATTATAAATTAAAAATTTTTATTATATAATATGCACATAAATTAGTGAATTTTAATTATTAATGAATTATAAATTTTTAATATTTAAATAAATATTAAAAATTTTAACAATTAAACCATCATTACCTGCAAACACCTATTTGTGATAAAATGCAAAACTTGGAATTAGAAACATCAAAGGAAAAAAAATTATATTGTTCTTGCTGTTAGCAAAACCCATAATTGCCATCATACATGTATATATGTAAGTACGAATATATATATTTAAAGTTATGATAATTATATGTACTGTAAATACGATTGGGATAAGGAAGACATTTTTTGGGATCTAAATTGTGTTTAGAGGTATTAATATTTTTTAATTACATTGTTTTGAATTGTTATATTTTAGTTATTTAATAAATTATTATTATGTAACACTGCGCCTACGGTAAAATACTTAATTGTTTGCAATTAAATAATTAACTGATCTTTACAACAGGTGGAATTAATATTAAAACATAAAATTATACAAACTAAAGTTTTAGGGACTTGATTGAAGAAAAAATTAAAACTTAGGAGCTTCTGTAAAATAAAAAGACTTAAATGAATAAATGTAAAACGGGATCAAACCGTAATTTTCGAAAATATGGTGAGATCTGAGAATGAACGACCAGGATTGTCTCACTTAGAGGCTGATCCAACTATTCTCAAACGCAGCTCAAATTGAACGACTAGAACGATGTTCGCTTGGATGAACAACCTAGATGAAGAGGCAAAACGAATGACTCAGATCGCGTGAGATGGACAGTTCAGATGAAGAGGCAAAATGAACGGTCCAGATCGTGGAAATGTCGATCCCGGCACTGGTTGCTTCTGCCCCACGCTAACTCTTAGCTCTTGGCTCTCCCCATAAGCTTCCACTGCCACCAAAATTTCCATTAGCTACATATGTATATATATATACACACACACTCTAGTTAGTTTAAAGTAATTTTTTTGATATAGAATGAATTTTCTTATACAATTCTATTATAAAAAAAATTTTAATCCAAAAACATCGTGATTCAATCAGAAAAACTCAATTTAATTATTATAATTTTATTAATAAATTAATTTTTAAAATTTATTGAATAAAATAAAATAAGAATTTACAATATTCCAACAAGAGTAAAAAATGAATGTATTGATAAAATTTACTTGTAATGAGAAGGCGAAATTCCTTGAAAAACGACGAGGGTTTTGGTGGGATCGATGTTGGTGTCAACCCAATTGCCCCATGTTGTGAGTGCGATCTCAAAAGCAAGCATACGATCCATGTCCTTTTGAACCTTTTTGCCTATTTGAATGAAATCCCATCTGCACAATTATAATTATGAGGTAAAATTTTTATAAGAATAGGAGTGGGATGTAAGCAATATATGTACGTGCGTATATAGATATATACATATATATAAACGTACGGTTGAGAAGGTCCTCTACGGTTCCACCAGTGCCAAGTGTTGAAGATGAGAACATCAATTCCTCTCCATAGTTTTCCTCCTTCGATTGAATCTAATTTCAAAACTCTCCCGATTGACTCTCTTACTACATCCACTAGATACACATTCCTATCAAGCATCACTTCCACTCCATACTCCTGCAACTCCCACCAACAACTTTTAATCAATTACCAATGTGAGCACATTAGAAGTACTCATATATATATATGTATGTATGTATAGTACCATGAATGTAAAGGTAGAGACATCTCCTTCTCTGGTAATGTTGTATTTGGCAGTGGGTTGTGAGGAATGGAGCATGGAAGTCAAAGACTGCCATTGATTTCTGCTTAAAGAGTCTCCCACAAACATTATTCTTTTCCCTCTCAATCTTTCAAACAACTCCACCCCATTAAATCTGCAGCTCCACACATCAAAACTCTTTTTATGTTTATAATTTATTATAATATTATTTGAATATTAGTCAAACCCACTATTCATTAATCGAGTCAAAAAGAATCAAACAATGAATTTGACTAACTACGAAATAATTAATTATTTAAAAAAAAAAAAAACAGAAAATCTTAATTAGAAGACTTGAAAACATAAATGGTCAAGCTACTAAAATTTATTTATTTTACTAATTAAAGAATATAATAGAAATAATGTCAAGATAGTAGGGGCAGAAATGGAATAGCAGGAAAAATGTTGAGAACAACAACTTCCACCGGAGATCCAGTGGGCTTGACCGCACTAGACCAAAAGAACAGACACCAGAATCCCTGTCATGCAACCAGATCGAGACCAGGACGCTCAAACTTTGACTCAAATCCCAATTGCAGATGGAAGCGCGTGGAAAATCCAACCAATTAAATAACATTCCCCATTTCTCGTTTTACCACGCGCTGACGGTGCAATTATTAATAAATGAAAGTTCACATGATTTCGTTACGGCCCACGTAACTCTCTCCAACACTTGGTGAACGCCAGATCTGTCTCTGCTTTTTTAACCCCCAACTTTTTTATTAAAAAAAAAAAAGTAAAAAATAAAAAAAAGATAAAACTTTTAATAATTTTTTTTTTTACTGTTAGTTAAAAGTAAAAAATATAAGGTCAAAATAAAACCCATAATAATTAACATCGTTAATTGTCTGTTAATTATTTTCGTTTAACGCAAAGATCAGTATTTACCGTAACTTAAAGAAAAAATTTTGTTTGTTGCTTATAAATGGCCCCTTAGTTAGAAGTACTAGCTAGCTTCTTCATAGTAAAACAGACATTGAAGAAAATAAAAGATGTATATACATATACATATATATATACACATATGGGTAGAGGAGTGGCAATTAATTAAATTGACTAAGAGATGAAAAAGGTAAATCACCTGGGTAAATTGCAGGCGAGGGGCTGCCATCTGTAACGGGTATAATCCAGATCCGGGCGCCCATTTCTCTGACAAGCAAACTCTCGCTCTATGAAGGGACAGAGTGAAGCATTGTAAAGAGGGTAAGTCGGGTCGGATACCCACGTACCCGTAAACACATCGCATTCACCTGCATTTGCCTGCTCAACAACAAGATGAAGAATCCCAATAACCAGCAGCAAAGAAAATTTCTTCCCATCAACCCACCAATCCATTTCCCTTTCTCTCCAAACCCACCTAAACATATATATATATATAACACTATATATACACCTATCTCTATATTTTTATGTATGTATACATATATATATATAGGTGAGAGAGAGAGAGAGAGAGAGAGAGAGAGAGGGAGAGAGAGGCGGTCTTGTTATGTAACTCTCTTGTGCATATCCTATTATCAGTTTTGGTAAGATTTTTGGGAGGGGAGTGAAATTCTTAAATGAGGGGGATTTTTTTGCCATTTACTGACGGAGGAATGATTCGGTACATTCCGGTTCATGATTGAGACTGCATCAAATGTTGGCTAATGCAACTGTGGGACCCATATCCCTTGGCATCGTTGTTGTTGATTTTTCCCATCACAATCATTTATCCGCAGACTTGCTAAAGTTGTTCATCTATAGTTGGATTTTATTGTTTGTGGGAGGAAATTTTTTGTTTTTTTCAAAAAAAAAAATTATATTACTTGATAACGTAATTGAGATTTATTCTACTGTAATTTTATCAATATATTAATAAATTAAGTCTTCAATCTACTTAAGTAAAAAAATTAGATATTCTTAATTTATAATACACTTAATAAATATAAAATTTTATATTTTTAATAAAATTTAAATTTTATAATTTTTAAATAAAAATAAAAATTTTAACACTGAATTACCATGTTGTTAATTGTTTGTAGGAGTTCTATATTAAACACCAAGACTTGATTTCTTAGTGTTTAATATTTCAACTATTTAAACAATTATGTTATAATTTTAATTTAAGAAATTATTGCTTTTCCTAAAAATAAGTCATTATGAGCCAAACTGAACAGGAACTTATTAGCTTTACCAAGGTCTAAATAATCTTTTTCAAACAGTGTCAAAACTGAATCAAACAACTGGTGATCCAATCAAATATAACGGCAAACAGGTGAATGACCAATTCTGTTTTCAACATATACAATTATCACGTCACCAACATCAATAACCAAGCCTTGTTACCATCTTAATTTAAAAAGGCAGAAAGATCTCCAAGAAACTTTTTCATGCAGGAGTAAACTATACATGATGAGAACTTGTTGGGTTGAGAGCATGAAGTGACAAACCACGCGGGGAAACAATGTATACCATCTTGTCGATCATTCTCTGTCCTCGAAGTAACCGAAATCCAGATTTACTTAATAGAGATCAGCTGCCGATGTAGAAGGCAGACATTGGATCAACTGTCGATGTAGTGTCAGTCAGTTAGATCAAGCTGTTGGTAGTGCTTCTTCATAACCTCAGCACTCACTTGACTCTTAGAGAAACTTAAATCTGAAGCCAATTCGTTGACAGCAGCCTTTCCTTCTAGCACTCTGACAACCAAGGACATGGAAGGTCTGGCAGCAGCAACATGATTAGTGCATAGGAAAGCCACATTGATCATCACCATCACCTCTTTCTTGTTGAAGTCTGTTCCCAACCTGGGGTCAACTAGCTCCATTAACTTTCCTTCGTCCTTCAAACTTTCAGCCTGCACACACGAAGTGGATTGCTACCTCGCTTCTGCTTTGTACAAAGAGACATGCAAAAACAGATATAAAAAAAAGTGACGATCAAAAATTACCCATTCAAGAAGATAAAAAGCTTCCTGCTTTTGCCGGTGACTAGTGTTGCGCCTCCCACTAATAATTTCCAAAGCAACAACTCCAAAACTATAAACATCCGCTTTATCAGTTAAATGGCCTCGCATTGCGTATTCAGGCGCCATATATCCACTGTAAAACCAAGAAGAAAACATATAAAACGTAGTCCATGTTTTATAATCTAGAGAATAATCCAGAGAATAGGCTTTCATGATGTCACCCTTATCTTTAATTGCAGATTGGGGTAGGCCAAGTCAAAAGTTCTGGTATAAGCGAGAGTTTGTTTTAATTGAACTTAAATATATCTAGTCAAATAGTTTTTGGTTTTTCATGATCATTTGCACTTTGAACTATAAAAGAAAGTTTGCAAAATTTTTAAGATGGACTACAATGCAGATACTTACAAAGTTCCGGCAACTCTGGTGCTGATATGGGTATTTTCCTCTTCATCAAGTTTAGCCAATCCAAAGTCAGATATCTTAGCTTTGAGATCCTTATCTAGTAGCACATTCGTCGCCTTGATGTCCCGGTGCACAATCTTCAATCTTGATTCTTCATGCAGATATGCCAAACCTCTTGCTATGCCAACACAGATCTTCTGTCTTGTTGGCCAGTCTAATTTCAGCTGACATTCTTCTGGGCCTTCAGATTACCAACCAATAAAATTTTAGATACATTAATCTGCTGATTCATGAAAACTTTGTTTAACCCTTCAAAATTTTATTTGAAAGGCAAGTAAACTAGTCAACAAAAATTTACCAAATAATGCTCGAGCAAGGCTGTTATTCTCCAGGTACTCATAGACTAACAACAATTGATTTCCTTCAATGCAGCATCCATATAATTTTACAAGATGAGAGTGCTGTAGAGCAGAAATCATGCCAATCTCATTGATGAATTCGCGATTTCCTTGTTTTGATTTTGCAGATAGCTGTTTAACTGCAATAACAGTCCCATCTGCCAATTCACCCTGCATTAGTGAAAAGCCATCAGTGTCAGTTGCACAAGATGTTTATACTTTTGCAGGAATGAACAATGAGCATGCTAGATTAAAATGCTACAGGAGAAACATTGGACACTTGTATAGAATACCTTAAAAACAGGACCAAAGCCACCTTCCCCAATTTTGTTGGCTGGATCAAAGTTGTTTGTGGCAGCACAAATTTGCCACAGGGTAAATGAACTAGTTTTGAGGTCTAAACCAATTAGATCTGTAAAAGAAGCTGAGTTAGGTTAGAAGCTTTTGTAAGATAAAACTTTGAAGCTTCTGAATTCCTAACTGGGAGAGAAGCATCTCAAGTCGATATTAACTGTATTTTTCTGTTGGTCAAACTACAGAAAGATACATCGCGATCAGCAAACAAAATAATATATCAGAGAAGTACACGTTATAAGAAACAGAAATCTAATTTCTGAACAGTGCAACTACCTTGCCCCAGTGTGTTTTTATGTCTGAAACAGCCTTTCCACCAAAGAATACCCAAAACCAGCAAAACAACAACTACTACTGCAACTACGATCCCAGCCGCTGCATTTGCAGATGTAGCACTTACACTGCTTGGTTCTGCCGGAGGTACAAAGTCTGTTTAAAAGCAAGCACAGAAAGCCAAGGTTAATGAGATGACAATGTTTATATTGTACTACCAGATATGGTATCTTATACTCTAATAATTATGAAGATGAGAGACTTTTTGGTTAGTCTAGAAATCAGTGATTAATTTCAATGAATAAAAGAAACTCACAGTAGCATACGACTTACTAGGATTGACAGAAATAGCTGATATAAGAGGACCATATACTCCTCTAACAGGGATACCAGTTGTTCCCTTCCCAGCCCAATACAAGCGGATCTCCAAGGTACCATTGGTCACAATTGCAATGAAACTTTTTATAATCGCTTTACCAACACCTCCAGCTTTATCTGCAATATTGAAATCTTTCTGCACAAGCTTCCCCTGCAATAATCTAATCCAGTCAAATCATATATTCATAGGCAAGGATCGATATGGAGTTAGATCTCTGTCCTACTACCAATTTAATTAACACTGGAAAACATACACTTCTCAGACTTTTCAAGTTTGTCACGTATTGTGTGTTGAATACCTGAATGTAAATGTCGAATACACGCCTTCCCAGGCTATTAAATGTTTTATCAGCAGTAAACACAATCTCAGCAAAGTGGAGATTTACTGTGTAATTTCCATTTCCCATACAAAATCCGTAGTAAGTCAGAGTGATGGCAGAAAGGCGTGCTTGCATGTATAACTGTGGATCTTTGACAGAAAGCACACTGGAATTTGACCAAATATTTGTGTCTGATGAACGATCATCATTCAGGAAGTTCCCTGTGTTGCTAAGTCCCCAGTTACTTCTTTCAATAAATCTTGAAGGTCCAGCTCCATCTGTATCATCTAGGAATGTTGTGTTTCCATTAATAGTCACTGCTCTTCCACCGCAATTGATATGGAGACCAAAATTAGCTGGCATGGAAGGAACAAAATCAGTAATTACTGAACAATAAAATGTAGGTGAATTGCAATTTCACATAATGAAAAGAACCATATGAAATAATATGGTATAAATTCAAGAATTTCTTCGCACATTAGCTTAGGAACCAGAGCTGTCCTAAGAACTTACTTCTTTGACAGCGAAGACCGCTCAAACATCGGACCACCCCACTGAAAGCAATCCGAAATTGCAAACAACTCAGCATAAAAAGATCATTATTCAATTTATGTATCAATTAAAGAACATAAGACAGCCAAAAACTTACGAGGTATTGCCGTTTGAAGAGCTCGCAAACAAGTTCCTGCAGAAGAGAAAACAAAGCCCAAAAAAAAAAAGGAAAAGAAAGATTCCATCATGTAGGCAAGGCATGCAATTCACTTTTGCGCGCAAAAGCATGCAAAGAAAAGTTTATATACAGCATTCTTACACATTCTGCTGTTGACAAGTGCTTGATGCACCGGAGCTTGGAGTTGTAAAATTGTTGAACGAAAGATCCCTGCACATGAAAGTTTCAAATTTATATTGGTCACAGTTTCCACTTCCACTGCAAAGTGGAGACTGGCTGGACTTGGAGGAGAACTATTACTTTTCATTATTACTTTCCCATTTTTAGATAAATAAATTGGAGGAGAACTTACACGTCTTCACTTCCGTCCAGCAGCCAATCAGGTATTGATCCGCTAAGCATATTTCCAGTTAAATATCTGAAATAGTCGACACTAAGAGTTCAGTTTTTGTTTTCAATAGCATGATCAATAACAAAAGTTTCTCTTTTACTATGTTATTTCTAAAATGGTAATTAAATAGATGGAAAGAACTTCACATGAAATAAATGACATCTAAATGTTTATAAAATGTTACAATTTTCAGCTTTGTTTAAAGTTAAGTAGGCAAAGCATACAGAATAATTTATGGTAAAGAAATTGGGATGCTTACAAATTATCCACGCGTACCAGACCAGACGCACTGGCTGGAATTTCTCCACTCAATTTGTTAAAGCTGAGATCTCTGCAAGTGTATTTACAAAACAAAACATTAAAAACAAAGAACATGACAGTAATTTTGCAACCAGTTTATTTTATGATGAATGGAAGATCATAACCAACAAGTTAAGTAACACTCATAGTGAACATTATAATTAGAAATTCAACAGAACACGGAGTAGGAATTACAGTCAGTAGAATAAAAATGGTGTCTGCAACAAGAAGAGACAATAGTGTCTCTTAATAAATGTTTGAGAGAGAATCTATACTAACAAGAGCTTTAAGTTTGTCATGTCTCCCAGATATCCAGGTATTGATCCACTTATATTGCAACTCCTGAGAATCCTGAAATACAACACAGCATGAAGTATCAGTTAAATTGCACTCTCAAAAAGAATTGCTTGAATTCCATAGAAATGATCAGTTTTAATTGTCAACTCACAGTGTCTTCATCTTTGTCATGTTTTGAAGTGGTGGAAAAGAGGCTGCAGGTCCAGTTAAGTCAGTAATCCTCCTGCATATTTGATGAATATAAAGCTAAATATTAACTGAAATTACATTATAGAACTAAAACTTGGAAATAAGGTTGAGTTCGGTTCAGATTTCAACTTCATGGAATAAGAATAATAATAGAATACACAAAGCACAAAGTTCCAACCAAAATAGCATTTTAATTCTAAGTCAATTCCATGTTTGATTCAAGTTAGATGACTTTCTGATTTCTCTCTTAACAAGTAAAATACAAATACATCTTGGTGTAATTAATGATATCAATAAACTTAATTTAATAATGTATCAAGTATATAAATTGTGAGCAACTTTTATGTAATTATATCACTAAGATTGAAGAGCTGAGTAGGATTACAATATATTTGAACCGAACATAAACATAAGAGTACTTACAAATCAGTTAACTTTTCAAGAGTGGCAATAGTATCAGGAATTGGCCCAACCAAACCAGTTGCCTGCATGGCTCTGATGTCGCGAAATACATTAGTAATAGGAATTACACAGTAATAATTTCATCACATAAAGAGTACCACACTTGAAAGATCTCTCACATTTTTTCTATATTAGTCCAATTCTGAATAAAATTTGGAATCTTTCCCGTAAATCGATTGTCACTGATACGGCTGCATTGCATTCAAAAAAAAGAAAAAAGAAAAAAGAAAACTCCATCATTTTCAAGTGCAACGAAATATAGACATTAATTAACTTGACATTAGTCTAAAATAAGAAGCTTACAAGTCATTCAGTGATATTAGGTTAGCAAATGCTTCTGGGATTTCCCCGCTGAAGTTATTTGAGCTTAGCAATCTATAACATCAATGGAACAAAATAAATTCAACCAAGTGATGCATAAATGTAAATCTCAAAAACCTCTAACTTAAAACATAACAAAAGAGAGTCTGTTTACTCAAAAACTTGAATAAATGGTCTTACACTCTTTGAAGATTGGGTAGATGTCCAAGCTCCGGAGGCAACTCCCCTGATAGATGATTGGACTCTACAACTCTACATAAAAGTCAAGTTACAAATTTTAGCAAGTTCAAGGAAAATTTTTAAAAGATCTCTTTACAATTTGTAATTAAGGAAAAGTAATTAGTTAGTTTACAAAAAATACTCACAAACTGGCAAGAGTGGTAATATTGCCCATCTCTTTAGGAATCGGACCCGTTAGCCGGTTTCCAAGAAGAGAGCTGCAGTATTTAAAAGCCCTTGATAAGCAGTTCCTCAATCAAGTCTAGTCAATATGGGATATTATGTTTTCTTCTTTTATTCATCAATCACCACTTTTAGATAATTGAATATTGACATACATAGAGGATATATGGGTGTGAATGAATGCATTATGGTATTTAGATATATGACGAGAGGGAATGAGAAAGCATACATATTAACTAGTGGCAATGCACCCCATTCTTTAGGAATGCTACCATTGAGAAAGTTTCGATGGAGATCACTGTGTCGAATGACAGTTAAGTTAGTTGTTGTCTAAAACAAGAAGTTTGAAGTGTGAATGTAAAAAATGGTAATTTGAGAAATGAAGAGGAGCAAATTTGGCATGAAAGAAAATGGAAACTTCTACTTACATTTTTTGGAGAAAAGGGAGCCTGACAAGTTCTGGTGGCAGAGTACCCGGGAGACTTTGTGCCATGAGAACTCTGTGCTTCAACAGAGAATGAGCTTTTAGTGCTTAATAATATATGATAAGATTATACATATACATTCGTCAATGCAATAGACATTGTCCAATAAATAATTAGGTTAAGCTACTGCAAAATTAGCAAATTATATTTTACAAAACATGCTAAACAATTATATGTTGTATTGTTTATTTTTCCTTTCTTGATTGATTAATTACTCCAGTAATAACATTCCAAAATAGTTATCTAAATGTAAATAAGATTTTTAAGGAACATATTATTTCAATAAATATGAAATAATAATAATAACAATAAATGAAAAATGACTCCGCTTTTCATATACAAAAACAATATCTGGTTCTCTTCTCATGTTTATGCATGTTAATGTATTGTATTTTGATTATAATTTTGATACGTTTTTACTTGAATTTAAAAAAATATTGAATAAATTTTGAGTTAAAAATTAATTAATGAGTGGAATTTTAATGCAGGTTGCATAGGCGAATAAAAGAGGAAAAAGAGGCTGAAGATGGAAGAAGAAAAGAGGAAGAAGCCCAACAGACCCGCGGCAGCTGAGGTCAGTCCGTCTGCTTCAAAACGACTCCGTTTTGAAGCTGGGCACCAGAAGCAGCATTTGATCAACGGCACCGTTTTGCGGAGTTCAAAACGACGCCATTTGGAGAGGCGTACAGATCTGATGAAGAGAAGAGAAAGAGTCGCGCACGCCGAAGGAGGAGATCAGGAGGAAGAGGTGTGCGGGATTCTGGCCGCTTCCGCCTACAATGAGAGCTTGGTGGAGTACGGAGACGGAGCGCGACCAGAGAGGAGATCCGGAGTGCGAGCGGCGGCGGAGAGCACTGTGAGCGCGACCGGAAGTCATCGAGCTGTTCACCGCTGCAATTCAGATCTTTAGGACGAGTGCGACCGGAGAGTATGTTACACACCCAAAGCATCTCAGCAGTAAAAGGTGGGAAACTAGCAGTTGCAGTAGACTCGATCAGCAAGTAGTTGAAACCATTATCCCATTTTCAGCAAGCAGTTAGAAGCCATTATCCTATTTCATAGTTTCATGTTTTTTTTTTTTTTTCCTATTATCCTGCTTAAAAGTTGGAATTAGCAGTTGTATTTTTATGTATTTAAACTCTTCCGAAACGGCAATGAAGGCAGGCGATTATTGAATCTAAAATCTTGTGGTTTATTCTCACCGAAGAGAATTTTGCTACTAATTTTTTTTAGCTTCTGACTGGGATCCATCAGAGTAGAAACGAGCTGAGTGGAGAAAAGCAGATTTTACGGCCAGCCGAAGCAAGCTGGTGAAGCGGAGCGCGACCCGAGCAGTGGGATAAGAAGCCGAAACAGAGAGCAGAAGCGGACCTGCAGAGCTGGTGAAGAGAAGAAGCGGGAAAGCAGAGAGGTGGTGGAGGGAGAAGGTGAGAGACGTAATCGAGTGCTAGTGTTTGGAATTTTTCATACATTTATGTTTAATTATTACATGATTAACTGTTTTTTAATTTTAATTGTTGCTGTTCAATCGATTATCTGCTGCTAAATTTTCTTTAGCAGAAGATATTAACAGAGTCTAAATCAAATGCACCTTTGTGGTTTAATTTTCAACTTTCTTCTTATTATAATTTAAAAAGTATTGAACTTAATTTAATGGTAAGAATTTATCAAATTCATAATTTTATTTAGATTAATAATTTTAAAATAATAAAAATAAAATTTCATTAATTAAATATATATTATTAAACATTAGTCGAGACTTTAATATAATCAAGTTAACATTCAGAAATTGAATTATTAAAAATTTAATTGAATCAAATTAATAATTAGTATAAAAAATTATTAATTATTAATTGATTAGATTTAGGAAATATAAAGAGAAATACTGAGCATATATTATGAATATTCAACAACTAAAATTAGATTAAATTGATTGTAGAACTAAAACTCAAATATATTCAAAATTTATATGAAATCAATTACTGCTATGCGTTTATATTGATAGTTTTTTTAATTTAATTATTTTATTTTTGATTAAATCTATTTAATTTTTATATAATAATAAATTTTTTTATAATTTTAATACTTGACACACAATTCATATAGAATAATATTCTTTTTATCATTATATTAAGATTATGTGAATGATTTTTTGCGTTTGTGAATCGGCTTATCATCGGTGTTTTTATTCATAAAAGTTATATATTTAAAACAAAACAAAATAATTTTGTAAAAAATACTAAAATAATCATTTTCTTTATTTATTGTTAACTGTGTTATTTAATTCCATAAATAAAGACATATAAACTTTACTTAAATACTAAAAACTAAAAAATATTCTTATCTCAAACCCAATTATGAAACCCATATAATTAAATAAAATATAGGGGGAAAGGAACGAGTTGGAGCTGAAGTCAAAAGTCAATAATGATGGATTTGTCAGGTTGGTTATTTTTGTATATTATTATGAACCAAGAAAAAATACGTACTTAAATTGTCGGGTTGACAAATTTTGTACATTATCTTTTTAATATGTACGTACACACAGACAACTAGACTTCAGTGTTGATGCACGTTTACTTTGTTTTCATTAGCCATTCATACAGCTTCCATTAAAACACAATTTCTCTTCCCTTTTTTTGTTTAGTTTCTAAAACTTAAATCTACAAATCCTTCAAAAAAATTTAATAAATATCTTAAAAAAAAAAAAACAAGTGAATTCAAAAAATTAAAATAAAAATAAGACGTATAATTATTTTGGTGTAAAATGGGGAAAATTAGTGGACTTACATACTAACGACGTGACACAGAGTATTGTTGGCGTCGCTGCAGTTACAGGTGACCGCATTCTCTAGTCCTTGGACCGGGTTCGGAGTGACCCAACCGGCCTCTCCACTGCAAGGGTCTACTCTAAAATCCCAATCCGTCTTCCCCATGGTTCTCGCTATGTCTTTTAAAGCTTGAACTGTATATTTCAGAAAACATAAATTACCATTAATGATTGCTTCTATCTGGTTGGAGTATAGACTATATATATATATACACACACACATACATATATAAACTTCTCACGACCTATTTACACAACCTTGATTTTCTTCACAGGTAATTTAAAATGAAGTTCAGAAGCAGAGAAAGGGTGAAACATATAAATTATGCTCCGTTTTTTCCGATGTTTCTCTTACCTTCATCTTCTGCGAGAGTGGCTGCAGAGACGAAATCGAAGAAGCAAAATGCAAGCAAGAAGTAAAACAGACATCGAGAGAAGTTCACCGTCTTCCTTGTTTTCAACATTTACAGAGAAAGGGACAAAAATGGTGAGGGATTTCTTCGATTACCGAGAGTGAAAAGTTGAAAGTTGTTCGAAAGAGATGAGACTGCAAAAGGAAACAAAACTCCCTGCTGAGATTTTTGTTTTCTGAGAGAGAACGGCGGACAGATCTTGAAGGGTGAGAAAGAGGAGCACAAGTTTTGAACTCAACACACTCTACCATGAAATTTAAGAACTGCAACTTGCACTACCTTAAGTCGTTTTACTTAAAAAAAATTAAAATTTCAAATATATAAATTAATTTTTTTTAAATAAAAAATAAAAAATCCTTTTTCTTTATAACTTTTTTCTTGATTTAACGTGACGCGTAATTGTTGAAAGAATCAAATTTACTGTGTCAATCGTGCAAGTTCTTGTTTTTGTTTACCTTTATTTTCAATTTAATTTTTTAATATACATATTATATTTTTCTTATAAATTTATAATTCTAATAATTTTCCTTTCTTTTTTCTTTTTAATTAATTCTTAGAAAATTTTATAGATATGGAAAAAAAAAACAAAAAACAAAATAGTTTTGTAATTTGATTTGAAATTAATGTTTATAGAAAAATCAAAAACCCAAACATATAGATTTACCATGCATGCATGTGAATGCGATGCCTACAAATACAATATTATATTTATATATATATTGAATTTACCATGCATGTGAAGGAGATGTGATCGATAGAGCTACATATAAATAATAAAGAGAGAGATGGATGCGTATATAAATAATCTATATATAGAGTTACATATAAATAATGAAGAGAGAGATGGTACATATATAAATAATATATAAATAGTGTTCTAAAGATACACACTTTATGAACAGGTGAACCATATTTAATTGACACTAAGTACATTAGGTTTTTTCATACTCATCATAGAATATATAATAGGTTTCGGATTTGAGATATCAATTATATAATAAATATTATATAACCATTTTTAAGTAAAAATTTATAATTTTAATAATTCGATAACATTTTATGCATCAATAAAAAGACAATAAATATTTTATTAAAAAAACAGCATAACCAACGTTATAAAAAATACATACACGGACGTAGCTCGATTTGAACTTACACGCTTACATAAGTTAAAATTTATGTGTATCTTCATATGAATTATATGTTATTAACTTAACTGATAACGTAGAATTCGTTATTTTGTAGATATATTATGCGTTAATAGTGATTGATTTATAATATTTATTCAGTAAAATCGATAAATTAATTTAATAAATATGCAATAATTAAACTGAATTAAATTTAACAAAGATATTATACCTATGTACTAAATAAATATTCATAGATATTAATCAAATTGAGTTAAATTAAATAAATATATTATACTTTTGTATTAAATAAATATTCGTAGAGACTATATTTTATCAGTTATAATATAAATATAACAATTGATCTAAAAATTTTTATTGTTAAAAAAATGTTATCGACTCTTGATGCAGCTTTGAGATTAAAAGTAATTTGTGATAAACTATCTCAATTTATAAATTTTTATTTAATTACATAAACTATCTTAAAATATTTTTAAATAAATTAATATACAAATTTTAAAGTTAACAAAATATTGAAAATTATTTAAAAAGAATTATGATAAATAATTAAAATTTATACATTTTTATGAAAATAAAAAAATGACACATTTTATTAGCGTAATTCATTGTAAACTTTATATACAGTTACAGGAGGTAGTGTATCAACCAGTCAATACATACTACTACTACTGCCACTAGTCGCTATAAATTGTGTTGAGTCAATGTCATAAATGTCATTATAGTATTTAGTACGAATTGCTGGCGCCAACTTTGCTATTTCCTTTCTTATCATCATTCTAAAAAAAATATTATATCAATTATTATTAATAAATTAATTAATTAAAGTCATTTTTTGAAATACAACATTTTCAATTAGAAAATATAAGAAAATTTAGCATTTAAAAAAAACGTCATATAACAATAATTAACGATGATTAACTAATTATATATATACTTTGAAACTGGTCGGTCTTAATCAATTTATTTTAAGTAATTAATCAAACAATAATTTATTTACCAATTAAAAACGAAGTTATATTATGATTTTTCTGATATATATCTTAGATTAAATGGAATAATACTCGAAATTAATTAATTTTAACAATAAACTATTTAATTACATATTACAAAATTCTAGCTTGATCCATAAACAAACCATGATAAGAATTTTTTTTTTTTTTTTTTTAAAGATTGATTAATTAAGTATTCAATTAGGAGAAAAATAAAAAAAATAAATAAAAAATAAAAAAAAAACGCAGCGAGTGATAATTAAAGACACCGTGTGGGACCGATGCAATTTTAACTAAAAGAAGAGAAACACGTTTGATTAAAAAATAATTGGTGATAACTAGTCACGTGCTTGAATTTATGAGAGAGACAATGAGTAGGGTATATATACCTCCTTTTTCGTCGTTTCTTACTGCCCAATCAGAACTCTGTTTTATTACACGTCGGTTGTATATGTTTGACCTCGTCAAAAACTTTGACTTTGCTCACCTGCTCTTTCCGTGTGGACTTCTTTTATTCCCATATTTCACATTTATTTTAAAATTTTGAAACAAACTTAAGTTGAAGTTATAAAATAATTTTTTGAGATAAATCTTAATTTAATTATCGTAATTCTATAAATAAGTTGATAAAATAATTAAAAATTCAACTAGATTAAATATTATAAACTAATAATTTATAATATATAATATTTATATAAATTAATAAATTTTAATTATTAATAAAATATAAATTCGTAATATTTAAATAAATATTAAAAATTTTAACAATTAAATAACAACCAGATTCTAAATTAGAAATATAAAGCAAAAAAACTATTTTTCTTGCTATTAACAAAACCCATAATTGCCATCATACATATATATATATATGTATATGTATGTATGTACATGTATTTGAAGTTATAATAATTAATATATACTGTAATGGCCCAGAAATTAAATAAAGACGTATGTATTAAAAATTTTAAATGCGGAAGCGTAATAAAAATTTTGATTAACATCTCTTACACAATAACAAAAAACGTACTCAAAACATGAAAGAATAAACTAATTAAAAGAGATACTCGAAATAAAAACTATAAATAGAACTATAAAGTCTTTAGAAGTCTAACTCGCCGTCTTCCTGCGGAACGGGCTCGGAAACCCCGTCTTCCTGATCTGAAATGGTTAAGTAAGGAATGAGCTACATTAGCCCAGTAAAGACATCACATTATCTCACTGCCACAGAAGTAAAGGTCGGTAGAAAACAAAAACGACCAATTGAGCATAATTTATAACAAACTCATTTATTAACATGAAAACTTTTACTGTCCACTTACCTTGGTGAAATTCATGAAAATAACATATGAAAACAATAACATTATAACCATCATAAAATCATATCGACTTTGTAACAGAACACATGTCATACTTTTGCACTTCAATAATCAGACAACAAATTTCCTATTTTACCAGCCTACTAGTATCTATGGGGATCCATAAGGGGTCTCCGCTACACGTGAACCATTAACATTAATAACCTGATTCCAGGGCCGTCCCCATACCATGTCCGGTATGGGCGCCAAAACCATAAACCTCAATACCCCGTCCGGTATGAGGGTGAAACAGGCCGTTCCCATACCCTGTCCGGTATGGGCGCAATCAGAATTTCGAATCTCTGCCGATGGATTACTTCGTTTTCAAAACAGGGTATGTGTCCCAGATGATAGTGAGTTAAAAAGAGACATCATGATGAAGTTCCATAGCTCGAAGTTTGCCATGCATCCAGGAAGCACCAAAATGTACCAAAGCATGCAACCCCGGTTTTGGTGGAATGGGATGAAGAGAGATATAGCCGACTTTGTATCTAAATGCTTGGTATGTCAACAGGTCAAGGCAGAGCATCAACACCCAGGTGAGTTACTTCAGCCTTTACCGATCCCCGAGTGGAAGTGGGAACATATCACCATGGACTTCGTATCGGGGCTACCCAAGGCACGTTCAGGACATGATGCCATATGGGTAATTGTTGACCGACTTACTAAGTCTTCATACTTCTTAGCCATCAGGATGATTGATCTCTTGGACAAGTTGGCAAGAATGTACATCCGAAAAATAGTCAGATTGTATGGAGTTCCAGTGACAGTAGTATCCGACAGGGACCCTAGGTTCACTTCTTGATTTTAGAGTAGCTTTCAGCAAGCTATGGGAACAAAGCTGTCACTTTGTACTGCCTTCCATCCTCAGACAGATGGGCAATCAAAAAGGACAATTCGTACACTTGAAGATATGCTCCGAGCTTGTGTCATTGACTCTGGGGGCTATTGGGACGACCATCTGCCCCTGATAGAGTTTGCCTACAACAACAGCTACCAAGCGAGCATCGACATGGCTCCGTATGAGACGTTATATGGGCGCCTATGCAGATCACCGATTTATTGGGAAGAAGTAGGCGATAGAAGATTGTTCGGTCCGGAGTTGGTAGAGGAGACTACGTTTAAAATAGTTAAAATCAGAAAGAACATTCAGACAGCTCAGAGTAGACAGAAGAGTTATGCAGATACCCGGAGGAGAGATCTAGTGTTTGAGAAAGGCGACTGGGTGTTTCTTAAGGTCACTCATTTCAAGAGAATTAGTAAGTTTGACAAGAGGGGAAAACTAAACCCCCGATTTATTGGGCCTTTTGAAATCTTAGACAGAATTGGTACTGCTGCCTACAGACTAACACTGCCTCCAGAGCTCTCCAAGATCCACAATGTGTTCCACGTATCCATGCTACATAAGTATAACTCGGACCCCTCTCATGTCTTGGCTCACAAATCGCTTCCACTCCAAGAGAACTTATCCTATGAGGAAGTACCAGTCGGTATCACGGACCGAAAGAGCAGGATATTCCGCAACTGAGAAATATCATTTGTAAAAGTCGTGTGGCAGAACCACACGCCAAGGGAGGCTACCTGTAGAGCCCAGTATCCCTATTTGTTCGATCAAGAGCAAGAGTCAAATTTGGGGGACCAAATTTCTTTAAGGGGGGGAGAGTTGTAACACCCCAAAAATAATTTTTTTTTATTTTTTATTTTTTTGAATATTGGAACCTTTTTTTTTTAATTTTATTTTATTTAATGGTTAATTTATTTTGTAATAATTATGTGTTTAACTTAATTTAATTTAATTTAATAGAAATAAAATTAATAATAATGATAAAAATAAGGCAAAATTATTTTTGAGATTTAATTGAAATTGATTTTAGGAAAAAGTGGTGAAATTTTGGATTCTGGGGGTGTTTTTGAAAAGAAAATCAGAAACCGTGGGTCAAAACGTAATTTAGAAAAGTTGTGCCACGTCAGCAGCCCAGTCAGCAGTCCTGGCCAACCAGGACACGCTGCATGGCAAGGAACGCTGACGCAGGACGGGGCCACGTGGGCGATCCACGTGCGCGCAATCGGACGACCCAGATCCGTTCCCGCGCGCATGAATTTAATCCCAAATAATGGCGCCAGGTTTTCAAGGCGTGTATGATTGCAATAAGTTCCAAGTCATGGGTGGGATAGTTCTTCTCATAATTCTTTAACTGTCTGGACCCATATGCTATAACTTTTCCATGCTGCATCAGAACACAACCCAGGCCTAGATAGGAGGCATCACTATAAACTGTATATCCTCTCGATCCACTCGGTAAAATCAGCACGGGTGCAGTAATCAGCCGCTTCTTTAATTCTGAAAAACTTCTTTCGCAGTCCTCATTTCACTCAAACTTAGCATTCTTCTTTGTGAGTCGGGTTAGAGGAGCTGCTAGACTGGAGAATCTTTCAACGAACCTACGGTAATAACCTACCATCCCCAGGAAGCTACGAATTTTCTTAATTGATGTCAGCTTCTCCCAGTAAAGTACCGCTTCAACCTTTTCGGAATTCACTGATACCCCTTCCTTCGATATGATATGTCCTAGGAAGGCGGTCTGCTCAAGCCAGAATCCACACTTGCTCAACTTTGCATATAACTTCTTTTTTTTGAGCACCTACAGAACTTGAGCAAGATGGTGAGCATGTTCTTCTCTGCTTTTTGAGTAGACTAAGATATCATCGATGAACACGATGATAAATTGATCCAAGAACTCTCTGAAAATCCTGTTCATCAGATCCATAAAGATTGCCGGGACATTGGTTAGCCCAAATGGCATGACCAGGAACTCATAGTGTCCGTACCTAGTTCGGAAGGCCGTCTTGGGAATGTCTTCTATTCTTATCTTCACCTGATGGTAACCTGATCGCAGGTCTATTTTAGAGAAGACCTGTACACATTGCAGCTGATCGAAGAGGTCATCAATCCGGGGAAGGGGATATTTGTTCTTAATTGTAATCATGTTCAATCCTCTGTAATCAATACACAGTCTCGACGTTCCATCTCTCTTCCTTACAAAAGTGACTCCGGCACCCCAATGGGACACACTGTGTCTAATAAAATCACTGTCTTGTAATTCAGTGATCTGTTTCCTCAGCTCTTCCATCTCAATGCGGCTCATGCGGTAAGAAGCAACCGAAATGGGCTGGGTACCTGGCTGTAGGTCTATAGTGAACTCAACTTCCCTGTCCACTGGGAGACCGGGCAGTTCGTTCGAAAATACATATGGGAAGTCTCGGACTATCGGAATCTCTTGAATACAAATTTCCTTCTTGGACTTGCCTAGTCAGAGAAAATAGCAAGATTAAGGCACTAGAAGTTAAGAAAACTTGCCATCAAGGAATAAGTACTAAATGATTTTATTAATTTGTAAATGGCTCCTCGTTAGGAGGATTAAATACAACTTTCTTGTTAAAGCAATCTATGGTGGCGTGATACGCCGCTAGCCAATCCATTCCTAAGATTACATCAAAATCCCCCGTGTCTAACCCTATCAAGTCTACACTTCGTTTCCTATTTGCCATCTCCACGGCACAAGCCCTGTAGATAACTTTCCCTAGTAGTGTTTCACTTCCAACAGTAGACACAACAACAATGAATCAAATTTATCAGGTGATACATTAATTTTGAAAGCAAAAACATGTAAAACAAAAGAGTTCGATGCACCAGTGTCAAATAAAACATGAGCAATATGGTCACAGATAATATACATACCCTGTACCACATCTGGATCGGTGTTGGCATCCTGCTGGGTAAGGTTGTAAGCTCTGCCCTGGATAGGAGGCCTTCCTTGTTTCTGGTTCCTTGGGCATTCTCTTGCATAATGCTGGACACTGCCACATATGCGACAGGTGTTGTTGAGGCGGTAGCATGGTCGATCCCCGTGATCTCTGCCGCAGTGCTGACAGATCTTCCCATGTGCTGCCCCTGGAGCCTGAGGAGGGGCCTGGATGGCTGTTCTGGGCCTCTTATTTGGTTGGGCAGACGCAGTAGGTGCTGGCCTGCGGAGCGGAGCTGAGGGTCGAGAACTCTCCGCTTGGCTGAGGACGAGTGTTGAAGCTCTTTTCCACGATTTGTCCCTTTGCTAGAACTGCTAAATATGTCTTGAGCTCCAGTACTAACAAATGTTGCCTGATCTCCGGGCGGAAGCCCCACTGGAATCTCCTGGCCTTTCGGCCCTCATCCATCAATATCTCCGGGGAGTATCGGCCCAGCTCTAGGAACTTACGAGCATATTCCGATACTGTCATGTTTGCCTGGACCAGTTGAACAAACTCCATCTCCTTTAGGTGTCGGATGTGCTAGGGAGATACTTCACATGGAAGGCCGCTAAGAACTGCTCCCAAGTGACTGGTGTAGGCAGGGTGGTCTGTTTGAGCTCCCACAAACGACCTGCTTCCCCTACCAGCATGTAGGAAGCAAGGGCAGCTCTCTGCTCAGGAACCACTCCCAAGGTCTTGAAAGCTCTCTCAGTCTCCGCCAGCCAGTACTGGGTATCTTCAAAAGAGGATCCCCCTGTAAAAGTGGAAGGTTTAGTCTCCTGTACCTTTCTATGTAGCCCGGGTAGATCAAAGAAGGAGCTGGGTCTTGTGGAAGAGGGACTGGGCCCGACTGGGGATAGACTGGGGGGCCCTGTGGTGGCGCCTGCTGATATGGTGGGGGCACCGGATTGTACTGTGGCGGTGCCAAGCAGTACGGTGGCTGGGGCACTAGTTCATACTGCGGCGGTGGTGCCAGGTGGTACTGTAGTGGAGCAGGCTTGTGCCGGGGTAGCTCGGGATCCGCTTGTTGTAGCGGTGGCTCAACTCGTGGTAGTGGGGGAGGTTCGGGTAACTCCCTTATCTCCTCTCGACCTTGCTGGGCGGCCATGATCCTTTCAAGCATCTCGAATATTCTGTCCACATTTTCCTGGAGCGAATCATCCCAGGCTACTCGGTTTAGTGGGGGTCTTCCTCTCCTCATTTCTTTGCACCTGCATTTCACACGGAAGAGTTGAGTAACGATTTATCGGTGGGTATTTCTCTAAGCATTATTGTGTAAGGGATGAGTCCGAGGAACGCGGCTCTGATACCAACTGTAACGGCCTCGAAAATTAAATGAAGATGTATGTATTAAAAATCTTAAATGCGGAAGCGTAATAAAAATTTTGATTAACATCCCTTACACAATAACCAAAAACGTACTCAAAACATGAAAGAATAAGTTAATTAAAAGATATACTCGAAATAAAAACTATAAATAGAACTATAAAGTCTTTAGGCGTCTAATTCGCTGTCTTCGTACGGAATGAGCTTGGGAACCCCGTCCTCCTGATCTGAAAGGTTAAGTAAGGAATGAGCTACATTACCCCAGTAAAGACATCACACTATCTCACTGCCACAGAAATAAAGGTCGGTAGAAAACAAAAACGACCAATGGAGTATAATTTATAACAAACTCATTTATTAACATGAAAACCTTTACTGTCCACTTACTTCGGTGAAATTCATGAAAATAACATATGAAAACAATAACATTATAACCATTATAAAATCATATCGACTTTGTAAGAGAACACATGTCATACTTTTGCACTTCAATAATCGGACAACAAATTTTCTCTTTTACCAGCCTACTAGTATCCATGGGGATCCATAGGGGATCCCCGCTACACGTGAACCATTAACATTAATAACCTGATTCTAGGGCCATCCCCATACCCTGTCCGATATGGGAGCCAAAATCATAAATCTCAATACCCCATCTGGTATGAGGGTGAAACGAGTCGTCCCCATACCCCGTCCGGTATGGGCGCCAAAATACATAAGGTCTCCATACCCCGTCCGGTATGAGAGACCACGTTCCCGGCAGGGTTCCCTACGGATTCGGTCCGTCCACCATCTCCCAGGATATCTAGTTAGGCTGTCTACATTATCAATGTATCAATTCACATAACCTTTTTGCCTTTTTTCTTGGTCTTAATCATCCCATCATACACAAACTTGTAAACCAGTAATTGACACCAAATAAGATAACACAGTATCGGGTTCACCATAATACAAACCATAATAAAAGAAACCATGATTCATGCACACGAGACTATAAAATAAATACATTAAATATCATACTGTATTTAATACTGAAAAATATACTAAACAACAACTGACCAACAATGTATCAGATTTGGACTCCATTGGCAATCTCAATCAATTATACATATCTATAAAGTCACAAAATACCGTTTAATTATTTATTAAGCTTTAATGCCGTGATAAGAGGTAGGGTGAGAGATCCTTACTTGTTTCGGGGTCTGAAATCGGCTCTAGGGTGCGCCTACAGGCTGTCCCTAAATTTCTTGAATTTTTTCCAGGAAACCGAAACGCACTACCAGTACCTGCACGTGTCCCAAAAAAATTCCAAATCAGACCTAGGGCCCCTTTCGGCCAATATCGGAATTCCGGCACGGCGGCTCCGCCGTACTGCGGCGACGGCACCGTCGCTCGCGGTGGCGATCCGCCTTGGGTTGGCTGTTTTCGGCCGTTTTAGGCCGAATTCGGCCAAACTTGCATTGGTTCCTATGATAAAACAACCCTAGGGCCCTCGGTGGGCCAAAAAATCACGAAAAATTGAGACTTACTGGCAGCAGTGCCCTCGGGTGCGGTGGCTTCTCCGGCGCGAGTCGCGGTTTGATGTTTTGCTCCGGTCAACCTGTAGAGGAAAGGACGGTGATCACAGTGGTACAAAAATTGCATCGAACGGAGACCGGGAAGGGCCTTATCGGAGGCAAAAATAGAGAGAAGTCGCAACGGCGCCGCTGGACTTCGGCAGTATTTTCCGGTCGATTAGCCGGTGGTTTGGCTCCAATTTGGCCATAGGCGGATTCAGCATCGAAAAACGAGCCAATGGGAGAAAATTTACCTCGTTTGGCGGTCGGAAAATTTTCCAGTGCGGCGGCGGCCGGCTCCTCCGGCGTCTGGTTCTTCTTCTCCAGCGAGGCACTGGTGGCTAGAGTTTGTGGTCGGGTGTGGATCGCCCACGTGGCCCCGTCCCGCGTCAGTGTTCCTTGCCATGTGGCATGTCCTGGTTGGCCGGAGCTGCTGACTAGGCTGCTGACATGGTACAACTTTTCTAAATTGCGTTTTGACCTCTGATTTCTGATTTTCTTTTCAAAAACACTTCCAAAATTCAAATTTTCACCCATTTTTCTCAAAATCAATTTCAATTAAATCCCAAAAATAATTTTATAATATTTTATCATTATTATTAATTTTATTTCTATTAAATTAAATTAAATTAAGTTAAACACATAATTATTACAAAATAAATTAACCATTAAATAAAATAAAATTAAAAAAAAGGTTTCAATATTCAAAAAAATAAAAAATAAAAAAAAAATTATTTTTGGGGTGTTACATATACTTTAAATACGATTGGGATAAGGACATTTTTTTGAGATCTAAATTGGGTTTAGAGGTAATAATACTCTTCAATTACATCTGAGTATTCAATTCAATTGTTATAATTTACTTATATAATAAGTATAAATTAGTGATAATTATATATTTGATATATGATTATATTATTGATATTTAATTAATAATATTAATAATTAATTTTTTTTTAATTTAAAAAAAGAAAAGTAGTTTGTGCAGGATTTGAAAAAATATTAAGAGAATATTTTCTTTTGAAAGAATACATATAGCTGAGTGGTATACCAAGAGCTCAAAATCATTCCATTCTTCTTCAAATTCGCCAAAAACAATCTTTCTAGAACAGAATCAGAATTGAATCAAACAGCTGATGATCAAATCAAATATATTGGCAAACAAGTGAGACTGAGGAGCCTTATTAATTTTCTACTAATTCAAGAAACATATAAATAAAAACAAAATTATCATGTCACCAACATCAATAACCAAGCCTTGTTACCATCTTAATTTAAAAAGACAGAGATCTCCAAGAAAATTTTTGATGCAGGAGTAAAATGTACATGGTGAGAACTTGTTGGGCCGAGAGAATGAAACCATTTGGGAAATTTCCCAAAGCGTGTACCATCTCGTCAATCACTCTCTGTCCTTGAAGTAACCGGAATCCAAATTGACTGGATAAAGATCAGCTGCTGATGTAGAAGAAGCAGACCATGGACCAACTGTTGATATACTGTGAGTCTCAGTGAGATCAAGCTGTTGGTAGTGCTTCTTCATAATCTCAGCATTCACCTGACTGTTAGACAAACTTGAATCCGAAGCCAATTCGTTGATGGCAGCCTTCCCTTCTAGCATGCTGACAACCAAGGACATGGAAGGTCTGGCAACAGTAACATGACTAGTGCATAGAAAAGCCACATTGATCATCACCATCACCTCTTTCTTGTTGAAGTCTGTTCCCAACCTGGGGTCAACTAGCTCCATTAACTTCCCTTCTTCCTTCAAACTTTGAGCCTGCACACACCAAGTGGATTGCTACCTCACTTCTGTTTTGTATAAAGGGAGACGTAAAAACAGATATAAGAAAAGCAAAGATTGAGAATTACCCAATCAAGAAGATAAAAAGCATCCTGCTTTTGCCGGTGACTAGTGTTGCTCCGCCCACTAACAATTTCCAAGGCAACAACTCCAAAACTATAAACATCTGCTTTATCCGTTAAGTGGCCTCGCATTGCATATTCAGGCGCCATATATCCACTGTAAAATCAAGAAAAAACATATGAAACATAGTCCATGTTTTCTAATCCATAGAATAGGCTTTCATGATGTAGTAATTGGATGTTGAAAAAAAAAAAAAAAATTTATTGTATGTATGTATATATATGTATATAGTAATAATTATAGACGGAAAAGGGTGTAGTTGGGGAGAAAAAGAGGAAATGGTGCCGTTTGGAGAAGAGAAGGAAACGGCGTCGTTTGGAGGAAATGGCGTCGTTTGGAGAAGAAGAGGAGGAAACGACGTTGTTTGGAGAAGAAGAGGAGGAAACGACGTCGTTTGGAAAAGAGGGAGTAGACGGCTGGGATGAGGTGAGATGGACGGGCAGGATATGAGGCAGGTGGGGTATAAATAGGAGAAGGGAAAAAAAAAGAAAGAGGAAAGAAAAGAAAGAAAACAAAGAAGAGAGGTCGGGGGAAGAGAAGGGAGAGAAGGAGAAAGAGAATAGTGACGGTGCGAGGCACGGGAGTGCAGGAAGAAAGATGGAGATGGGAGGTATGGTAAATCTTAAGTTTCATGTGTAGGTTTGGTATAGATTTGAAATTGTGACCGTAGGTTGAGGAATCTAGACTTCGTTTGGGATATAGAGTAGAAAACTGTGATTCAGGGAATAGACCGATGGAGATGGTAGGTGGAAGCGTGGAAGTGTGAAGGATGTACACGGAGGAGGCCGTGGGAGGAGAGAGAATGAAGAATTCGGTGAGTGAGGGAGGCTCGTGAGAGAGAGGAAATTCTGTGTGAGTATGAGTGGAGGTACATGGAGGAGGCCGCGGGAGGAGAGAGAGAATGAGGAGTTCGGTGAGTGAGTGAGGTCCATGAGAGAGGAGATTTTGTGTGAGTATGAGTGGAGGTATATGGAGGAGGCCGTGGAAGGAGAGAGAAGGAGGAGTTCGGTGAGTGAGTGAGGTCCGTGAGAGAGAGGAAATTCCGTGATTGTGAATGAGGGTACTTAGAGTAGGCCGTGGGAGGAGAGAGAAGGAGAAGTTCGGTGAGTGAGTGGGATTCGTGTGAGAGTGGAAATTCTTTGTGGTTGTGAGTGGAGGTAGCCATGGAAGGGTGGAGTGTATGTATACTGGAAATTAGGGAGTAGGAAAGGAAGGCCTGTAGGGCGCGGGTGTGAAGGATCGGGATAGAGGTGTGTATTGGTGTGGATGTGTGGTGTGCGGGTGTGAGTTGTATATAGGTTGGTATAACTGCTGTAAATTGAGTAGTTTGGTAAGTGAACATTACTGGTGTGTGTGCTAAGTGTTAGTGTGTGTCATATAGAGAGACGCATGTAGGTTCTGTATACAGGTTAAAAGTATAGGAAGGTCTCAGGACAATATTGTGGAGTAAGAACGGGGTGATATTGTTCTTGAGTTAGCAGCATTGAGGGGACGCCGATATTGGTTGTCGCTACCTAGAAGGAGTAAGTTAATCGCAGATAGTAGTGATAGTAGGGAGACTCCGACGGACAAGGGGTTGGGTCGCCGATATTGGTGACGGGAGAAAATGGTATCTATGTGTGTGTGTGGCCTCTGTTAGGGGTCGAGAGATAGAAGGTTCATTGATGGTCGCCAATACTGGTGATGGGTGAGAACATTTGTACGGTTGGGGTGACGTTGGGGGACGGTTACACTTAATATGCGTAATATTTAAAATACCGGGGGTAAGTATTAGTCCCGTATAGTTCCATGGTAGTAAGAAGGTATGATTTAGGCTACCGAGAGAGAATACATATAAAAATACTGGGTTTCATATTGTTATATATGATATTTATAACTTAATTTTTACTGTACTAAATTATATGTATTCACTCTTTACTATTCACAGATGAAGTAGGGATGGAGTCGGAATCGGAGTTGCTGGTTTCCGAGTCTGACGTATGGAGCAACAGTGCAAGAATTTTTATTGGCGGAATTGAGTGTGTAAAAATTAGGAGTAGTGTAGATTGTGTGTCTGCTGTGAGTGTATGAGATTGTATTTCACTGCGATGTCACATGTATGGTTGTAGGTTTATCTTTGATTTTGAACAATATATTATGGTAGCGTTTCTATGTGTGCGACAAATTTGGAATAAAATTTTAGTATTTGGTCATGCAGTTGTTTTAAACTATGTTGTTAAGAGGAAAAAAAAAAAAATAGGGAGTTACACATGATGTCACCCTTTTTTTAATTGCAGATTAAGATAGGCCAAGTCAAAAGTCTGGCATAAGTGAGAGTTTGTTTTAATTGAACTTAAATATATCTAGTCAGATAGTTCTTGGTTTTTCATGATCAATTTGCACTTTGAACTAGAAAAGAAAATCTGCAAAATTTTTAAAATGGACTACAAAGCAGATACTTACAAAGTTCCAGCAACTCTGGTGCTGATATGGGTATTTTCCTCTTCATCAAGTTTAGCCAATCCAAAATCAGATATCTTAGCGTTTAGACCCTTATCTAGCAGCACATTCGTGGCCTTGATGTCTCGGTGCACAATCTTCAATCTTGATTCTTCATGCAGATATGCCAAACCCCTTGCTATGTGAACACATATCTTTTGTCTTGTTGGCCAGTCTAATTTCAGCTGACATTCTTCTGGGCCTTCAGATTACCGACCAATAAAATTTTAGATACATTAATTGGCTGATTCATGAAAAATTTGTATTACCCTTCAGAAGTTTCTTTGAAAGGCAAGTAAAGTAAACTAGTCAACACCAAACAATTTATCAAAAAAGAACTTTACCAAACAATGCTCGAGCAAGGCTGTTATTTTCCAGGTACTCATAGACTAACAACAATTGATTTCCTTCAATGCAACATCCGTATAATTTTACAAGATGAGGGTGCTGTAGAGCAGAAATCATGCCGATCTCATTGATGAATTCGCGATTTCCTTGCTTTGACTTTGAGGATAGCTGTTTAACTGCAATAACGGTGCCATCTGCCAATTCACCCTGCATTAGTGAAGTGCTGTCAGTGTCAGTTGCACAAGATGTTTATATTTTTGGAGGAAAGAATGATGAGCATGCTAGATTTAAATGCTATGGGAAAAAAAAAATATATGAATAATTGTATAGAATACCTTAAAAACAGGACCAAAGCCACCTTCCCCAATTTTGTTGGCTGGATCAAAGTTGTTTGTGGCAGCACGAATTTGCCTTAGTGTAAATGAACTAGTTTTGAGGTCTAAACCAATTAGATCTGTAAAAGAAGCTGAGTTAGGTTAGAAGCTTTTGTAAGATAAAACATTGAAGCTTCTGAATCCTAACTGGCAGAGAAGCTTCTCAATTGACATTAGCTATATTTCTCAGTTGGTCAAACTACAGAAAGATACATAGCTTTGCAGCAAACAAAATAATATATCACAGAAGTGATAATAATAAGAAATAAAAATCCAATTTCTGTAGAGTGCAACTACCTTGCTCCATTGTGTTTTTATGTCCGAAACAGCCTTTCCGCCAAAGAATACCCAAAACCAGCAAAACCACAACAACTACTGCAACTACGATGCCAACCACTGCACCTGCAGAGATACCACTTCCACTGCCTGGTTCTGCCGGAGGTACAAAATCTGTTTAAAAGCAAGCACAGAAAGTCAAGGCTGATGAGATGACAATGCTTATATTCCACTACCAGATATGTTATCTTATACTCTAATAATTATGAAGATGAGAGACCTTTTCGTTATTCTAGAAATCAGTGATTAATTTCAATGAATAAAAGAAGCTCATAATGGCATACAACTTACTAGGATTGACAGAAATAGCTGATATAAGAGGACCGTATACTCCTCTAACAGGGATAGCAGTTGTTCCCTTCCCGGCCCAATACAAGCGGATCTCCAAGGTACCATTGGTCACAATTGCAATGAAACTTTTTATAATCGCTTTACCAACACCTCCAGCTTCATCTGCAATATTGAAATCTTTCTGCACAAGCTTGCCCTGCAATAATCCAATCCAGTCAAATCATATATATATATAGGCCAGGATTGATGAGGAATCAGATCTCTGTCCTACTATCAATTTAATTAAAACAGGCAAACTAACACTTTTCAGACTTTTCAAGTTTGTCGCATATTGCGTGTTGAATACCTGAATGTAAATGTCGAATACACGCCTTCCCAGGCTACTAAATTTTTCATCAACAGTAAACATAATCTCAGCAAAGTGGAGATTTACTGTGTAGTTTCCGTTTCCCATACAAAATCCGTAGTAAGTCAGAGTGATGGCAGAAAGGCGTGCTTGCATGTATAACTGTGGATCTTTGACAGAAAGTACACTGGAATTTGGCCAAATATTTGTGTCTGATGGACGATCATCATCCAGGAAGGTTCCTGTGTTGCTAAGTCCCCAGCTACTTTTCTCAATAAATCTTGAAGGTCCACCTCCATCTATATCATCTAGGAACGTGGTGTTTCCATTAATAGTCACTGCTCTTCCACCGCAATTGATATGGAGACCAAAATTAGCTGGAATGGAAGAAACAAAATCGGTAATTATTTAACAAGAAAATGTAGGTGAATTGCAATTTCACAGAAAGAAAGGAACCCATAAGAAGTAATATGGTATAATTCAAGAATTTCTGTGTACATTAGCCTAGGAACCAGAGCTGTCATGAGAACTTACTTCTTTGACAGCGAAGACCTCTCAAACACCGGACCATCCCACTGAAAGCAATGTGAAATCGCAAACAACTCAGCATAAAGCATCATTATTCAATTTATGTATCAATTAAAGAACATAAGACAGCCAAAAACTTACGAGGTATTGCCGTTTGAAGAGCTCGCAAACAAGTTCCTGCAGAAGAGAAAACAAAGCCCAAAAAAAAGGAAAAGAAAGATTCCATCATGTAGGCAAGGCATGCAATTCACTTTTGCCCGCAAAAGCATGCAAAGAAAAGTTTATATAGGGCATTCTTACACATTCTGCTGTTGACAAGTGCTTGATGGACCGGAGCTTGGAGTTGTAAAATTGTTGAACGAAAGATCCCTGCACATGAAAGTTTCAAATTTTTATTGGTCACAGTTTCCACTTCCAGGGCAAAGCTTTTGAAGTTAAGGCTGCATTTCACTAATGGTCTTTATTACAAATGGATCCAGTTCAAGAGGAGAAACAATAATGGAGCATTCTGGCAGCTATTAAATTATTGGAGATGTATAGTTAAGCAGATATAGTCTATCATGAAAATATGTTATCAAAGAAAGTTGAGCAGAGTTTCATTAAAGGAATGCTCAAAAACTGCAATATAGAGATGTAGGTAACAGGATGAAAACACTTTTCATTATTACTTTTCCCATTTTGGATATATCAATTGGAAGAGAACTTACACGTTTTCTCCTTTGTCTAGCAGCCAATCATGTATGGATCCGCTAAACATATTTCCAGTTAAATATCTGGAATAGCCAACACTAAGAGTTCAGTTTTTGCTTTCAGTAGCATGACCTATAACAAGAATTTCTCTTTTACTATGTTATTTCTAGCATGATAATTAAATAAACGGAAGGAACTTGACATGAAATAAATGACATCTAAATGTTTATACAACATCACAATTGTCAGGTTTGTTATAAAGTTATGTAGGCAAAGCATACAGAATAATTATAGTAAAGAAATTGGGATGCTTACAAATTATCCACGCGTACCAGACCAGACGCACTGGCTGGAATTTCCCCACTCAATTTGTTAAAGCTGAGATCTCTGCAAGTGTATTTACAAAACGAAACATTAAAAACAAACAACGCATGGCAGTTATTTTGCAGCCTGTTTATTTATGATGAATGGTAGATCACTACCAACAAGTTCGGCAACAGTCATAGAAAACCAACAGAATATTGAGTAGGAATCACAGTCACTAGAATAAAAACAGTATCTGCAACTAAGAAGAGACAATAGTTTCTCCTGATAAAGAGGTGAGAGAGAATCTATACTAACAAGAGCTTTAAGTTTGTCATGTCTCCCAGATATCCAGGTATTGATCCACTTATATTGCAACTCCTGAGAATCCTGAAATACAACACAGCATGAAATATCAGTTAAATTGCCGTCTCAAAAAGAATTGTTTGAACTCCACAGAAATGATCAGTTTTAACTGTTCAACTCACAGTGTCTTCATCTTTGTCATGTTCTGAAGTGGTGGAAAAGGAGCTGCAGATCCACTTAAGTCACTAATCCTCCTGTATATTTGATGAACATAAAGCTAAATATTAATTGAAATTACATGAGTAGAACTAAAACAGGTAATAAGGTTGAATTCAGTTCAGATTTCGGTTCCATGGAGTAAGAATGATAATAGAGTACAATAAATATAAAAGTTATATCAACATAGTATTTTAATTCCAAGTCAATTCCATGTCAATGATTTTCTGATTTCTCTCTTAACAAGTGAAATACAAATACATCTTTGTGCGTTTAATGATATAAATAAACTTAATTAAATTAAAAGTAACTTTTACGTAATTAAATTATTAAGATTGAAGAGCTGAATAGGAATACAATATATTTGAACCGAACATAAACATAAGAGTACTTACAAATCAGTTAACTTTTCAAGAGTGGCAATAGTATCAGGAATTGGTCCAACCAAACCAGTTGCCTGCATGGCTCTGATGTCGCGAAATACATTAGTAATAGGAATTACACAGTAACAATTTCATCACATAAAGAGTATCACATTTGAACGATCTCTCACATTTTTTCTATATTAGTCCAATTCTGAATAAAATTTGGAATCTTTCCCGTAAATCGATTGTCACTGATACGGCTGCATCGCATTCAAAAAAGAAAAAGAAAAAGAAAGCTCCATTAGTTTCAAGTGCGACGAAGTTCAGAAATTAATTAGCTTCATCTTAGTCTAAAATAAGAAACTTACAAGTCATTCAGTGATATCAGGTTAGCAAATGCTTCTGGGATTTCCCCGCTGAAGTTATTTGAGTTTAGCAATCTATAACATCAATGGAAAAAAATAAATTCAACCAAGTGATACATAAATGTAAATCTCAAAAAGCTCTAACTTAAAACATAACAAAAGAGGGTCTGTTTTCTCAAAAATTTGAATAAATGGTCTTACACTCTTTGAAGATTAGGTAGATGTCCAAGCTCCGGAGGCAACCCCCCTGATAGATGATTGGACTCTACAACTCTACATAAAAATCAAGTCACAAATTTTAGCAAGTTCAAGGAAAATTTTAAAAAAATCTCTTCACAATTCGTAATTAAGGAAAAGTAATTAGTTGGTTTATCAAAAATACTCACAAACTGGCAAGAGTGGTAATATTGCCCATCTCTTTAGGAATCGGACCCGTTAGCCGGTTTCCAAGAAGAGAGCTGCAGTATTTAAAAGCCCTTGATAAGCAGTTCCTCAATATGGGATATTATGTTTTTTTTTTCACACATCAAACAGCACTTTCAGATAATTGAGTAAGGACATATGTAGATTCATAGATATATATGTGTATGAACGAATGCATTGATAAACATGGTATGTAGATATATGAGGAGAGGGAATGAGAAAGCATACATATTAACCAGTGGCAATGCACCCCATTCTTTTGGAATGCTACCATTGAGAAAGTTTCGAGATAGATCACTGTGTCAAATGACAGTTGTTAGTTGATATCTAAAACACAGAAGTTTGAAGTGTGAATGTAGAAAATGGTAATTTGGGACATGAGGTGGGGAAAATTTGGCATGAAAGAATGGGAAATTGTACTGACATTTCTTGGAGAAAAGGGAGCCTGACTAGTTCTGGTGGAAGAGTACCCGGAAGATTTTTTGCCTTGAGAACTCTGTGTTTCAACAGAGAATGGGCTTTTAGTGCTTAATAATATATGATAAGATTATACATATACATTTGTCAATGCAATAGACATTGTGCAATAAATAATTAGGTTAAACTACTGTAAAATTAGCAAATTATATTTTACAAAACATGCTAAACAAGTATATCTTGTATTGTTTATTTTTTCCATTCTTGATTGATTAATTACTCCAGTAATGACAAACTGAAATATTACTAATTTTATAATAAGATTTTAAAGGAAGACAATATTTCAATAAATATGAAATAATAACAATAAATGAAAAACTGAGTCCACTTTTCATATATAAAAAACAATATCTAGTTTTCTTCTCGTGTTTATGGAAGGTTTTATTTTATTACTACAGTAATATTTAAAAAAATCCTTTAATTTTCATTATCATATTAACAATCATTTTCTTTATTGTTAACTATCTTATTTAATTTTTTATAATATAAATTTAAATAATTAAAACTAAAAAATATTCTTCATACACCAAATAAATCTCAAACCCAATTACGTAACCCAGATAATTAAATAAAATATAGATTATTATTTTAAGGGGGGGGGGAGGAAAGGAACAAGTTCCAGCTGAAGTCAAAAGTCAATATTGATGGATTTGTCAGGTTGCTTGTTTTTGTATATTATTATAAACCAATAAAAAATATAGAAAGAATCAAAGTTAAAATTGTCAGGTTAGATAAATTTTGCATATTATCTTTTTACATACATACATACATACATACATATATACACACACACACACACACAGACATGGGCCATTAGTTATGACAACTAGACCTCACTGTTCATGCACGTCTACTTTGTTTTCATTAGCCATTAAAACCCAATTTCTCTTTCCTTTTACGTTTAATTTCTAAAACTTAAATCTTACAAATCATTCAAATTTGATTATTCTACCTTATTTTTTTTATTAAAAAAAAAAAATTAGTAAATATCTACACAAAATTACAAGTTGAAGTGTTTAAATACCTAAAAAATGAATTTAAAAACCAAAACATAAAAAAAAAAAAAAAAAAAAGAATTATTTTGGTGTAAAATGGGAAAGAATAATAAACAGAGACTTACATACTGACAACGTGGCACAGAGTACTATTGGCGTCACTGCAGTTACATGTGACCGCATTCTCTTCTCCTTTGATCGGGTTCGGACTGACCCAACCCGCCTGCCCACTGCAAGGGTCTACGCTAAAATTCCAATCCGTCTTCCCCATCGTCCTCGCTATGTCTTTTAAAGCTTGAACTGTATATTTCGGAAAACAAAAAGCACCATTAATGATTACTTTCATCTGTCTGGAGTCTGGAGTATTGACTATATATATGCATAAACTTTTCGCAGCCTATTCACAAAACCTTGATTTTCTTCACAAGTAATTTAAAACGAAGTCCAGATGCAGAGAAAGAGTGAAAACTAGAAATTATGCTATGTTCTTCCGATGTTTCTCTTACCTTCATCTTCTACGAGAGTGGCTGCAGAGACGAAATTGAAGAAGCAAAATGCAAGCAAGGAGAAAAACAGACATCGAGAGAAGTTCATCGTCTTCCTTCTCTTCAACATTTACAGAGAAAGGGACAAAAGTGGTAAGGGATTTCTTCGATTATCGAGAGTGAAAAGTTGAAAGTTGTGTGAAACAGATGAGACTGACAAAGGAAACAAAAATCCCAAGAAAGATCTTTGTTTCCTGAGAGAGAGAGAGAGAGAGAGAGAGAGGGAGGGGAGGGGGGGGGGGGGGTGAATGGCGGACAGATCTTGAAGGGAGAAAGAAGGAAAGATAGAAAAAAAAGAAGGGGGGAGAAAGCGGAGTATAAGGCTTGAAGTCAACGTACACAAAATTTAAAGGGCTGCTGGGAGTTTTTAAAACTGCAACTTGCACTGCATCAAGTTGCTTAACTTGAAAAAAAAAAAAAAAAAAAAAATTCAGAAATAAAAAAATAATTTATTTTTCTAAAAAAATTAAAAATTCCTGTTGAAAATATGCGATTGAATAAAATAACATTCATGTTGAAAGAATCAAATTTACTGTGTCAATCATGCAAGTTCTTGTTTTTGCTTACCTTTATTTTCAATTTAATTTTTTAATATATATGTATATATAATATTATATTATATTATATTTGAGAAAGTTGGAATTCAAAAAAGAAAGGCTAATTGTTTTTTTCTTTTTTCTTTTTAACTAATTCGTAGAAATTTTTATAGCTATGGAGAAAAAATAAAATATTTTTTTTAATTTGATTTGAAATTAATGGTTATAGAAAAATCGATTACTCACCCGAGAAAGACCAAAAGATATAGACTTACCATGCATGCATGTCAATGATGCCTACATAGACAATACATACATACATATATATATATATATATTGAATTAACTATGCATGTGAAGGTGATGTGATAAATAGAGTAATATATGAATCATAAAGAGAGAGATGGTGCATTTGGGTTCTAATATTTTTATACAAGGTGACATGGTGTATAAACAGGTGAACCATATCTGAATTTTTAATTGACATTAAATAAATAGGTTTTTTCATACTCATCATACAATATATAAATAGGTTTCTCATTTGAGATATCAACTTTATAACAAGGATGTTACATAATTATTTTATCTGAAACTTTATATATTTTAACAATTAAATAATATTTACACTGGATTAGATTTCATATAGTTTATTATGTTTATAGGTCTAATTAAATATTTCATAATGATTAAGTGTCATTAAGTAGAACACTCATAATATATTAAAAAATTGATATAATTTTTTAGATATTAAAAAAAATAATAATTTAATAAATCTTATTATCTGCTTATTCACTTAACTTTATAAAATTTGACTCATAAATTTTATTTGATTAAGTGCATAAACTATCTTAAAATAAATTAGTATAAAATATATTTTAAAATATTAAAAAACTACCGAACATAAAGTGTACTATAACTTTTATTTACACTGAAAAAATTACAAAAACTTATCATAAATAATTAAAATTAACGTAGTTTTATAAAAAATAAAAATAAAAATATTTTTATCTCATAATTACGTGTAATTTTATTTCGAGAATTTACTATATCTATATCTATATCTATTGTTAGAGGAGGTAAATAAGGAATTATCTTAGAAGTTAGAAGCCAACCCGTACGTACTCCTTCCTACTACCACTAGTAACTAACTATAAATTGTATTCAGTCAACGTCAAGATATTATCTCACTATTTATTATGAATTGCTGGCGCCAACTTTGCCACATTTCCTTTTTTGTCAAGTCTCTAAAAAAAACTTTTAAATTTTATCAAGTGAGAGGAATCTTCGCTATCAACTAATCCGTAGATTTTATGAGAGTATGGTATAGGATAAATTAGTAAATTAATATTCAAAATTTGATATTTATTACGTAATATTCGAGTTCAAAATTTAATTTATGATTAATTTTAAATTTTAAAAAATGTATAAAAAAATTTTAATTTTAAAATTAATAAATTTTAATTTAATATAGAATTATGAAAAAAATAAATTAAGAATGAAATTAAAAATAATTTTAAAAAAAATTGGATGAGAATTTGAGTTCGAAAAATATTTTTAAAAGAAAAATCACAAACTGATAATTAAAACGCAATTAAAGAAAATTGCACAATGTAGGACTGTCCAATCAACATCCCCGACGAACCGGAGCGCACCACGTAGCAAGGCACACTGACTCAGTGCCACGCGAGAGGCTATGCTGACGATCTGCTTGCCCCACGATCGGACGATCCGGAAGCATTCTCACGTGTGTGGACGGTCCGAATCCGTTTCCTCATCATACGCGATCGGACGGTCGCAATTAAACACGATGAACGGCTCAGATTCGTTCATTCTTTAAACGTGATTGGATGGTCGAGATCAAATCGCGATAAACAGTTCATATTCAGTCTTTAAACGCGATTAGAGGGTCGAGATCAAACGCGATGAACGGTTCAGATTAACACAAGATGGGTATAAATCTTTCGCATCACACTAAACCCAAACCCTAGTTGCCAACCTTCTACTGGAGAAGAAGAACAAATTTTGATATAGATTCACGTGTAGTGGGACATCTCGGTGGACCCTCATGGATACCAGTAGATAAATAAAAAGAAAAAGTTGTTATTCTTATTTACTTGAATATGAAATTATGATGTTGTTGAGCTATTATCTCTATAGGTCGATTTTGAAAATCTCGCTACAGTAAGTATGCAATAAATGATTTTAGTTATGATAAATGAATTTACTTAATTTAAGAGCTCTATTGGTTCTTTTTATGATTTTTACCAACCTTCACTTTTGTATTGGTGAGTAGTGTGATATTTTTATTAGGCTAGTGTAGTTCACCCTTTCATTAACCATTTCAGATCAAGATGATCAAAATCCATATCCTGATTATAAGGGGGTTGTGAATAATTCACCACCCGCACTCGATTTTAGAAATATCGCAATAGTAAATATATGTAATAAATAGTTTTTCTTTATGATAAATGAATTTACTTAAATCAATAGCTCAATTTGTTATTTTTATTATTTTTACCAACTTTCAGTTTCTGTCTCAGTGAGTAATGTGATATTTTTACTGGGGTAGTGTAACTCACAATTTCATTAACTATTTCATATCAAGAGGACCAAGACCCAAATCTCCATCAACAAGAGAGTTGTGAATAGTTCACCATCCGGACTCCCTTCAAAAGCTAGTGAAGTTCATTTTAGAATGCTCGGTACATTACTTTTTGTTTATTTATTTGATTTTCGTTTATTTGTTTTAGAATGAAGATTTTCGTAACTTTATTGGGCATTTTAAATTATTGTGTAATGAATGTGAACATTAAACTCTATTATTTCGCTTCCGCATTTAATTCATGATTTTATTTTTTATTTTTTAAGTTCCGGACCTCTATATATTATTTATTTTTTAAAATTTTTTAATTAAAAAACCAAAAACTGTTTGAATATTTTAAAAAATAAACTTAAGAATTAATGTTTATTTATTAATTAAATTAATAAATCATTAAAATATTATATTTGTTATTATTATTAATTCATTAATTAAATTATATTTAAATATGATACAAATATTTGAATTTTTATACGAAAATAAAAAATATATATTTAAAGTAAATAAAAAATATCATAAACGAAATTACAATAAAAAATATTAAAAATTATATTATAACAAATATCAAATTTTTATGAAGTAATACGATAATTATATTAAGAGGGTATGCAATTTCCAAATCAACGTCTTGATCATTTTACAATAATTTATTTAATAATGACTTTTATCGTGTACATTTTGTTTCTTTGCCGAGGTCTTCCACACGTTAAATGATTAATTATAAATACGTACCACTCCACTCCTCGTTTTGATTCATACCTTTAATTTCTTTTTTCTAAATAAGCGACTACTTTATGCCTTGTTATAAAGTAAATGAGACTAGTATAATTATAAGAAATTCCAACACGTCATGTTACTTATAGCTCAACTATACATATATAGATATATATATATATATGCATTACTCCTGCTTATTTTATCTTTTTCTTTATTTGTAATTAAGGTTCCATATATATATATATATACCTATAATATGGTTAATTTCATTTTGGATGTATTATAAAAACACATTGATTAGATTCAATAATTATATCCATGACTTAAATTTATTATATATTTAGAGATGGAATGTATCAATTATTATCAGAAAAGAAAGAAAAAATTGGCTATAATTAAATAAACCTTGGGACCGGCGAGTGACAACCCGTGTGGGACCAATTCAATTTTATCTAAATCAAGGGAAACACGTTTGATTTAATTGGCCGCTTAAAAAGTAATTAGTGAAATATCCGGGGTGGTGTCAATTAGTCACGTGCTTGAATTTAAGAGAGAGAGAGAGAGAGAATGGTTGAGTACGGAATATGTACCTGGGGGGTTGTCGTGGTTTCTTATTGGCCATTCAGAACTCTCTTTTATTACACTTTGGTTGTATCCATTTGACCACTTCAAAAACTTTGACTCTACTCTTTCCGCGTGTAATCGTTTCTTCTCCACATTTACAAATTTTTAATCAATTATGAATACCTTGGATAATAAAATTTAGTAAAGATAGAAATATTCTTTTCGTTACATCACTGTTGTTAACTCTATCGATATATTAATAAATTAAATTTTAAATTTTATTTAATAAAATATTTATTCTGTCTTAATATGTTATAACTCGTTATAATAAACCTCAATTCTGTAAAAATATTTACGAGTTAAAATTTTATATTATGTTGAATAAAACATCTATTTCGTTTAATATATTATAACACATTATGATATATCTTAATTTATTCACTGTAGTTTTATTAATATATTAATGAACAAAATTATATATTCAACTAAATAAAACATCTATTTCGTTTGAATATATCATAATATGTTAGAATAGACATTAATTTAATTACTACAGTTTAAACAATACATTAATTATTCAGGAGGATATCTTTTAGTATCTAAATTGGTTTTAGATGTACAAATACTTTTAAATTTAGATTGTGTTGTAACATCCGGGCCCAAAACTTTAGCTCGTGATAATCTAATATATATAGAATAATAAATTAAAATAATTTTAATTTTTTAAGAAGATTGGGTTTTGGAATGCATTTGAAAATCAGGAGCAAAACAAAAATAAGTGAATATCTATTTGAAAAGAAATATGAAAAACTTGGGTAAAAACGAAATTAATAAAATTTTGGCCACGTCGACTGTCACGTCAGCAGCCCGGTCGGTCTTCATGTGCCGCATGGCGGGCACGTTGCCCACGCAGGTGATCTGTGTGCCAGTAGTGTAACGGTCCCAGAATTTTAAAGGGAAATGCATGTATTAAAAATTCTAAGTGCGGAAGCGAAATAAATATTCTGATTAACATCCCTTACACAATAACAAAAAACGTATTCAATGTGTGAAATAATAAATTAACTAAGGTAAATACTAGTAATGAATGCTATAAATAAAACTATGAAATCCTTAGGCGTCTACTCGCCGTCTTCCAGCGGGATGGGCTCGGGAACCAAATCCTCCTGATCTGAAATGGTTAAATAAGGAATGAGCTACACTAGCCCAGTAAAGACATCACACTATCTCAATGTCACATAAGTAAATGTTGGTAGAAAACAAAAACAACCAATGAAGCATAATTCATGATAAATTCATTTATCAATAATAAAATCATTTACTATCCACTTACCTCGGTGAGCTTCATGAAAACAACATAAGAAAATAATAACCTTATAATATCATGAAATCATACACACTTTATAATATAACACATATCATACCTCTGTATTTTAATCATCAGAAAATAGATTTTTCCTCTTTTATCAACCTACTAGTATCCATAGGGGTCTCCGCTACACGTGAACCATTCACATTGATAACTTGATTCCAGGGCCGTCCCCATACCTCGTCCGGTATGGGCGCCAAAAACTATAAACCTCAATACCCCGTCCGATATGAGGGTGAAACGGGCCGGCCCCATACCCCTTCCGGTATGGGCACCAAAACACATAAGGTCTCTATACCCCGTCCGATATGAGAGACCACGTTCCCGGTAGGGTTCTCTACGGACCCGGTCCGTCCACCATCTCCCAGGATATCTAATTAGGCTGGCGACATCATTCATTTATCAATTCACATACATTTTTTCTTTTTTTTTTGGTCTCAATTATCCAATCAAACATAAACACGTAAAACAGTAATGAACACCAAACAAGACAACAACGGGTTCACAATAATTCAAACCATAATAAACGAAACCGTGATTCATGCATACGAAATCATAAAATAAATACATCAGATACCATGTTGCATTCTAAACTGTAAAATAGATCAATCAATAACTGATCAAAAAATACATCAGATTCGGGCTCCATTAGCAACCTTAATTAATTATACACAATTCATGAAATACTGTTTTATCATTTATTGAGCTTTAATACTGTGATAGAAAATAGGGTGAGAAATCCTTACTTGTTTCGGAGTCTGAAATCGGGTTCTCACTGCGCCTACGGACAGTCCCTAGATTCTCTGAATTTTTTTCCGGGGAACTGAAACACACTTTCGGTACTTGTACGTGTCCCCAAAAAATTCCAAATCAGACCCAGGGCCCTTTCGACCAATATCGAAATTCCAGCACGGCGTCTCCATCGTGCTCCAGCAACGGCACCGCCGCCCGCGACGGCGATCCGCCTCGGGTTGGCCATTTTTGGTCGGATTCGTCCAAACTTGCATTGGTTCCTGCGATAAAACAACCCTAGGGGCCCTCGGTGGGCCAAAACATTACGAAAAACTGAGACTTACCGGTGGTGGAGCTCTCGGGTGCAGCGGCTTCTCCGACGCGAGTCGTGATTTGATGTTTTGCTCCGGTCAACCTGTAGAGAAAAGGACGGTGATCACAGTGGTGTAAAAATTGCATCGAACGGGAACCGGGAAGGGCCTCATTGGAGGCCAAAACTGAGGGAAGCCGTGGCGGCGCCGCTAGATTTTGGCAGTATTTTTCGGCCGATTGACCAGTGGTTTGGCTCCAATTTGGCCATAGGCGGATTCAGCATCGAAAAACGAGCCAATAAGAGAAAATTTACCTCGTTTGAATGTTGAAAAATCCTCCGGTGCGGCAACGAGTGGCGGCGACCGGCTCCTCCGGTGACTGGTTCTTCTTCTCCGGCGAGGGTACTGGCGGTTAGGGTTTGGGGTTGTGTGTGGGTGATGTTATTTATAACCTTCCCATTTTAATCTCAGCCGTCCATCACGATTTAATCTGGACCATCTGATCGAGATTAAAATGGAAATAAATCTGAACTGTCCATTGCGTGAGATCTGTACCGTCCGTGCGTGTGAGATCTGGGCCGTCCGCACGCATGAGATCTGGACCGTTCAATCGCGTGCACGTGGATCGCCCATGTGATTCCGTCCCGCGTGGCCTCCGACGTCAGCGTCCTTGCCACGCGGCGTGTTCTGGTTGGCCGGGGCTGCTGACTAGGCTGCTGACATGACACAACTTTTCTAAATTGCGTTTTGATCTTCGGTTTTCGATTTTCTTTTCAAAAACACCTCCAGAATCCAAATTTTCACCCTTTTTTTTCCAAAATCAATTTCAATTAAATTCCAAAAATAATTTTGCCCTATTTTATTATTATTATTATTATTATTTCTATTAAATTAAATTAAAACCTTATAAGTTAAATATTAAAATAGAATAAAATTAAACAAAAATTCTAATAAAAATTAAAATAAATTAAATAATAAAAAATACAAATTTTGGGTGTTACAAGTAGATCCAATGACCCAAATCGCATCCCGCGTGCACGAACGATCCAGATCCGTTTCCTCTTCAGACACGATCGAACAAATGAATTTGATGAGATCGTGTGACCCAGATTAATTCTCTAAATAAGAGTGATCTAAAGACTAATGATGAGTCACGTCTCCTTGCACTACATGAGAGAGTGCCCGTAGAATTAGAATTAGGCCAGACCTCTAATCTAGGGCATAACTTATACCATCACTTAGTAGGATGCTGAAGCCAACCCGAACGTGATACATGGTACGTATACTATTTGTAATCACCTTGTGCATGTTTTAATTAATACTAGTGTTTCACATTATTTTGCAAATAATTTGAATGTATTACCTGAAAATCTTGATTCTATACTGTTTATGTCTACTCCTATGAATGATATACTACTAGAGAATGTCAAATATAAAGTTTGTATCGTAGAAATAGCAGATAAAAAATTTAGTGTAGACTTGATACACTAGACACGGAGGATTTTGATGTAATTCTGTAGATGAATTGGTCAGCGACGTATCTCACCACCGTAGACTATTTTTACAAGAAACTTATATTCAATCTTTCTAACGAAGAGTTCTTCACAAATTAATAAAATTTTTAGGTATTATTACTTTATGGTAACTACATTGGTTATATGATGCTTTAACTCAGTTGTTTTTTTCTATATTAGGCAAGTCTAAGAAGGAAATTTACATTCAAGAGATTTTTGTGGTCCGAAAATTTCTAAATGTATTTTCTGATGGACTACTTGAACTATCGGTGGATAGAAAAGTTGAATTTACCATGGATCTTCATCTTGACACCCAACTTATATCAGTTGTCCCTTACTGTATGAGGTATGTTGAGATAGAAGAACTGAGAAAACATATCAAGAAATTATAAGATAGCAGGTTCATCCGATATAGTATATCTCCATTGGGTGTTGGAGTCACATTTGTAAAAAAAAAAAGATGGGTCCCTGAGGTTATGTATTGACTATAGGGGGTTGAACAAGGTCACAATCAAGAACAAGTATCCCCTCCCCATGATCGATGATCTTTTCTATTAGTTATAGGGTGCTCAAGTTTCTCTAAGATTGACTTGTGTTCGGGTTGCTATCAAGTACAAATTAGGGCAGAGGACATCCTCAAGACGGCCTTCAGAACCCGGCACGAGCATTATGAGTTTCTGGTCATGCGATTTGGGTTAACCAATGCACCAACCATTTTTATGAACTTGATGAACATGGTTTTTAGGTAGTTCTTAGATCAGTTCGTCATAATGTTTATTAATAATATCCTGATCTATTCAAAAAATAAAGTGAAACATGTTTAATACCTGACTCAGGTTTTACAAGTTCTTTAGAAAAAGAAGTTATATGCAAAACTGAGCAAGTGTAAGTTTTGGCTTGAGCAAATTACCTTCTTAGGGTACATAATATCAAAAGAAGGGGTGTTAGTAAATTTTGAGAATGTTGATGCAGTAATGGATATGGAGAAATTGACTTCGATTAAGAAGATTCGTAACTTTTTAGGGATGACAAGTTATTATCGTAGGTTTGTTAAAGGGTTTCCAAGCCTAGCCGCCCCCTTGACCTTACTTACGAAGAAGAACATTAAGTTTGAGTGGAATAATTACTGTGAAATGAGCTTTATAGAACTCAAGAAGCGGTTGACTACCACACCAGTTTTAGCTCTACCGAGTGATCCAAGTAGATAGACAGTATTCAATGACACTTCGTTAAAAAATCATGAAAAAAATTACACCACCCACGACTTGGAAATTGCTGCTATTATCCAAGCTTTGAAGATCTGACGCCACTACTTATATGAGGAGACTTTTGAGATTTATACAGACCATAAGAGGTTGAAACATATATTTACCTAGAAAAATCTCAACATGCATAAAAGGCATTAGATAGAACTCCTCAAGAACTACGATTGTAAGATCTTGTTTCACCCAGATAATGACAATGTGATAGCCAACACGCTCAGCAGGAAAAATATAGGTATGTTGGTTCATATATTAGTTTCTGAATGCAGGGTAATAAAGGCTGCACAACAAAAATAGCTTCAGGATTTGAAAAGGGCCACATGTCTGACCCATCTAACTGTTCAACCCGAACTGATTTAAATAATAAAGGAAGCCCAACTGACTAATTCCACTCTAGCAGCTCTCAAAAAGGATACAGAACATGGTGTAAATCCAGAATTTCAAGTCTTTGCCGATGGGTTACTCAGGTTCCAATATAGGGTGTGTGTTCCAAATGACAGTGAACTAAAAAGAGATATCATGACAGAGGCTCACAGTTTAAAGTTTATCATGCATTTCAAAAGTACTAAGATATATCAGAGCATACGACCTCGATTCTGGTGGAGTAGGGCGAAAAGAAAAATTACCGATTTCTTCTCCAAGTGCCTTGTATGTCAGTAGGTTAAGACAGAACATCAACGTTCAGATGGGTTACTTCAGTCATTTCCAATACCAGAGTGGAAATGGGAACATATCACTATGAATTTTGTAACCGAGTTGCTTAAAGCACGCTCGGAGCTTGATACAATCTGGGTAATTGTTGACCGACTCACCAAATCCTCTCACTTCTTGACCATCAGAATGACCGACCTCTTAAATAAGCTAGCAAAAATCTATACCCAGGAGATAGTCAAGCTACATGGAGTGTTCCTTAAAGTCACCCCCTATAAGGATATCAACAGGTTTGGAAAGAGGAGAAAGTTAAACACCCGGTTCATTGAACTATTTGAGATCTTGAAAAGGATTGGTACATCCGTCTACAGATTAGCACTACCTCCAGAACTATCCAGAGTCCATAATGTGTAACACCCAAATAATTTGGGCATTTTTTTTTTGTTAGTATTAATTTTATTTAGTTTAATTTAAAAAAAAAAAGAGAGCGCCGTCAGCAGCCACGTCAGCAGCCCAGTCAGCAGCCCTGGCCAACCAGGACCTGCCGCGTGGCAAGACCACGTCGAGGGAACGGGCCATGTGAAAGATCCGCGCGCGCGCAGATCGGACGGTCCAGATGCGTCCCCGCGCGCACGGACGGCCCAGATCAAGCGTGCGCACGGACGGCCCAGATGCACGCGCACGAACGGCCCAGATTTAATCAAAAAACGGACGGCCCAGATTTAATCAAAATAGACGGCTGAGATCAAAAGGCAAAAGGGTATAAATAGAACCCCCACACCTGACCACAAAAACCCTAGCCGCTTGCCCTCGCCGGAGAAGACGAACCAGACGCCGGAGGAGCCGGCCACCGCCACCCGTCGCCGCACCGGGGAGATTTCTGACTGCCGATCGAGGTAAATTTCATACCCCCGACTCGTTTTTCCACGCTGAGTTCCCCTGTGGCCAAATCGGAGCCAAAATCCCGGCCAAACGGCCGAAAAATACGGCCGAAACCCAGCGGCGCCGCTGCGCCCCTCCTCGGTTTTTACCTCCGATGAGGCCCTTCCCGGCCTCCGTTTGATGTAATTTTTATATCACCGTGTTCACCATTCTTTTCTCTACAGGTTTATCGGAGCCAAATCACCAAAACACGAACCTCACCGGAGAGCCACCGCACCCGAGAGCACCGCCGCCGGTAAGCTTCAGTTTTTCGTAATTTTTTGGCCTCCCGAGGGCCTTAGGGTTGTTTTATCACAGGGACCGATGTAAGTGTGGCCGAATTCGGCTGGAAACGGCCAACCCAAGGCGAATCGCCGCCGCTTACGGCGGCGCCATCGCTTACAGCGGCGCCGTCGCCGGAGCACGGCGGAGCCGCCGTGCCGGAATTGCGATATTGGCCGAAAGGGGCCCTGGGTCTAATTTGGAATTTTTTTGGAACACGTGCAGGTACCAGTAGTGCGTTTCAGTTCCCCAGAAAAAAATTCAGGAAAAATTAGGGACAGCCTGTAGGCACACTGTGAAGCCGTGTTCGGACCCTGAAACGAGTAAGGACCCCTCACCCTATTTCCTATCATGGTATTAAAGTTCAATAATGATAAAACGGTATTTCTTGAATCAACGAATGTGTGAAATTGCTTAAGGTCGCTAATGGAACCCGAGTCTAGTGTGTTTGTCGGTTAACTGTTATTTGACCTATTTTACAGTTTTAAATGCAGTATGAGGTCTGATGTTTTTATTTCATAGTTTCATGTGCATATTTTACTGTTTTATTGATTATGGGTTGAATGACTGAGTAACCGATGCTGTATGTTGTCTTGTTTGGCATAAATTACTGTTTTGCTTGTTTGTGTGTGAATTGATGATGCTGACTGAGGAAAAGGGGAATGAAAGGTTATGTAAATTGATAATTGTATAATGTGATCAGCCTGACTAGATATCCTGGGAGATGGTGGACGGACCGAGTCCGTAGGGAACCCTACCGGGATTGTGGTCTATCATACCGGACGGGGTATGGAGACCTTGTGTGTTTTGGCGCCCATACCGGACGGGGTATGGGGACGGCCCGTTTCACCCTCATACCGGACGGGGTATTGAGGTTTATAGTTTTGGCACCCATACCGGACGGGGTATGGGGACGGCCCTGGAATCAGATTGTAAATATTAAAGGTTCATGGGTAGCGGGACCCCTATGGATTCCCACGGATACTAGTAGGCTGGTAAAAGAGGAAAAAAATATGTTGTGTAATGATTGAATTACAAAAGGCGTGATAAGTATTATGTTATACAGTTTATATGATTTCATGATGATGATAATATTATTGCTTTCGTATATTGTTTTATGAATTTCACCGAGGTAAGTGGATGGTAAAGGTTTTATTATTGATAAAAGGATTTGTTGTAAATTATGCTCCATTGGTCTTTTTGTGTTTTCTACCCACCTTTACCTCCGTGACGGTGAGATATCGTGATGTCTTTACTGGGCTAGTGTAGCTCATTCCTTATTTAATCATTTCAGATCAGGAAGACATTGTTCCCGAGCCCGTTCCGCAGGAAGACGACGAAGGGGACGCCTAAAGACTCCATAGTCATATTCATAGCTTTTACTTTCGAGTTTCTCTTTTAGTTAATTTGATCTTTTATATTTTGAGCACGTTTTTGGTTTTAGTGTAAGGGATGTTAATCGAAATTTTGACTTCGCTTCCGCATTTGACATTTTTAATACACATATTTCATTTTAAATTTTCGGGGTCGTTACATAATGTATTTCATATGTTTATACTACGCAAGTACAGTCCAGACCCCTCACATATCTTATCTCATAGCCACTTCCACTTTAGGAGGATATATTATATGAGAAAGTATCGGTAGGTATTTTGGACCAGAAGAATAGAGTGCTTTGCAACAGAAAAATTACCTTCGCCAAGGTCTTATGGTAGAATCACTCAAACGACGATGCCACTTGAGAGTTAAAATCAGACTTCAATGCCTAGTACCCCAATTATTTGACTAGTGAGAGAGCGACAAATTTGAGGGACCAAATTTTTTCGTAAGGGGAGGAGAGTTGTAACACCCAGGTTCGAAAATTTGGCCAGGGATAATTTAATATATATGGAATAATAAATTAAAATAATTTTAATTATAATTTTTCAAGAAAATTGGGTTTTGGGATGCATTTAAAAATATTTTCAAAAATCAAGGCAAAAATACAAATAAGGGAGGACCTATTTAAAAAGAAATTTAGAAAACTGGGGTAAAAATGAAATTAATAAAATTTTGGCCACATGGACTGCCACATTAGCAGTGCGATCGATTTTCGGGCGCCACGTGGCAAACACGTGAACACGCGTCAATGCAGGAGGCCACGCGGGCGATCTGCATGCCAACAAATTCAATAGCCCAAATCGTATCCTGCGTGCACGGACGACCCAGATTCGTTTCCTCTTTAGGTGCAATCAAACGACTGGATTTGATCAGATCATACGGTCCAGATTAATTTGCTAAATAAGAACGATCCAACGGTTGAGGATGAGTCACGTCTCATCGAACGAACGGTTAAGATTTAATAAAGAGAAGTATTTAAACTCCACTTCATAGGGAACCTTAACCCTAGCCGCCAGAGAGAACATCAGAGAAGAAAAAGAGGGGCGGCCAAAATTCGAACCAGTCGCCAGAGAAGAAGACTGACCACCGTCATCGTGGCACTAGAGCCACCACCAATGCCAAAAAGGTAAAAAAATTTCTCCTTTCATTCGAAATTGAATTTTGAACCTCTCCACACCCATATTAGAGCTTAAAGGGCAAAGGGTGAGCCAAAAAATGCGAGCGGAGCTCGATCAAACAGTCGCGGCTGCGACCTGAAAACCCCTCTGATGAGCTCATTCCCGTTTCTCGTTTCCCTCACTTTTTTTATCTTCATGTTCCTCGTCTCATTTTGTTACAAGTTAGCCGAAGGGAAGCCTCGACTGCAAGAAAAAAATGACAAAGCTGCCGCACCAGAAAGCCCCTTCGCTGGTAGGGTCTCGGTTCTTTCCTTTATCGGCTGACAAAGGCTCTCTAACCTTGTTTTTTTACAGGTTTGCATGTAAAACTGGCCAAACCAGTCAGACCGAGAGAAAGTACCGTCGTGGACGACAGAGCCTACACCGTCGCCATGCCGGAACCCTAAACCGGCTGGAAAAATTTAAAAATGCTTATTTTTTCCTTTTTGGGGTATTTTAGAATACGTAATGCATGTTTTTTTATTTTCATAGAAAAAATCCAAGGAACTCAAGAACCGCTAAGAGGCACAGTGAAAAAGACAGTATTTTGAACATCGATTTGGAGTAAGAATCTCTCACCATTTTCTTCCATTACGGTAAATTAAAGTCTAATAACGAATAACAGTGTATTTAGTAAATATTAAAAATCTCTAATTAATTGAATATAATTTACCAATGGAGCCGGTAATTGGTCATTATATATTTTTCATAGTTATGTTGTCTATTTATTCCTATACTGCCTAAATTGCTATTATTTATTGATTTAAATTACTGTCTCATTCATTGATTGCTTGACTTATTATTCTCACCTATTGAGTGATTTGAAATAAATGTCCCAATCACGTTTTTCTTGATTTGTCTTTTTGCGTGACTTACTGTTGATATGTAAATATGAAATATTAGTATGTAATTGGTGATTGGTTAATGATGTGGATATATGTATGAAAGGCTCATCAGACACCCTAGGGAGGGGTGTACAGATCCGGTGCATAGAAAAAATTCTACTGTAAACATTACATCAGTCGAAGTTAAAAAAGTCCTATACTGGAAGGGGTTGAGAGGTATAGATCACCTTCATACTGGATGAGATATTAAGGCAGTGGTATGTTTGACGCCAATTACTGGACGGGGTATAAGGACGACCGATTAATTGATAAATTGGATATTGAATTCATGTGTATGGGGAATCCCTATGGACCTCCAGAGATATTGGTAAGCAGGTAAGAATGTAAGTTTTACTGTTATTGTTTATTTAAATGTGTAATAAAATGTTATCCTAGTTATTATCTTCATTAGATCGGTTTTGGAAACTCATAAGGGTAAGTATGAAAATAATAATTTTTATGTTAAATGAATTTATTTAAAAATATTTAATGGTGCATTGGTTGTTTTTCGATTTTTACTAACCTTTAATTTTTCGTATCGGTATTAAGCGTGATATTCTTACTGAGTTAATGTACCTTATCCCCCCTTATTTAACCATTTCATATCATGAATACCAAAATTCAGATCCTGAACAGTAAGAAGGTTGCTAATAAAAATTGCTCTCGTATCCCATCAGAGTTGTCCAGCGAAAGTTAATTCTATAAGATTTTAGTGTGTTTTCTTTTATTTATTTATTCTGTTATTGAAACTTCTTTAAATGGACATTTTCATAACTCTATTGGACATTTCTGTGTAAAAAATGTGAACTCTAAACTCTTAATTGTTTCTGTCATTATAATATATATTCATTTCCTTAAGATTTTGGGCCGTTACATGTGTTGTGTTCAATTTAATTATTTTATTTTAATCATTTAATAAGTATAAAGTTGTGATAATTATATATTTGATATATGAGTATATTATATGATATTTAATTAATAATGTTAATAATTAATTTTGAATAAACAAAAGTAGATTGGTCAGAATTTCAAAAAAAAATATAGAAAAATAATTTATGAATATGATATAAGAAAGGAACTTTTTTTATTATTAAAGCAAACCAAATTTTAATATTGTGCTGTATACATGGAATTATATGATTATAATTTCAGATAAAATATAATTCAAATTTTTAGTTTTTCTACTTTCATGGAGGCATTATAGAAAATTTAATATATTATATTTTTTATTCAAATTATGCGACATAAAATTTTTGTTAAATCATTATTTATATTAAAAATTTTAAGTATTATTTAAATTATATTTTTGTATTTTAGAAAATTATAATGTATAATATATTCATTATTTTTTAATCAATTAATTGAAAAAAATAGATAATGAATTGTGCCATATAATATTTTTTTATTAAAGTAGTGCTACAGAATAATTTTTTGCTCCATGTTTTTATTAAAGTAATTATTTGATTTATTGTTTTTAATTAATTGAAAATAAATTAGACTCTTACTAATTATGTAATTTTTATGCAATTTCAATAACTAATTTAAATACGTTATGAATTACACTAATTGATGAAGATATGAAATGTGCTATTTATATAATTTTAGTAATGAATTATATAAATGATTATCTATATGATATATTAATTAATGAAGACATGCTATGTGATATTTATGTAATTTTAATAATGATTTAGATAAATAATTATTTAGATAATTAATTAATGAAAATATAACATGTGACATTTGTAGTTGCTATATATAGATAATAATAATAATAGATTATATTTTATATCTATAAAATTAGAATGGATAATAAATTATTATTATTTTCAAATATTCAAAATAAATTGGGCTCTTATTATTCTTGCACTAATTGAAATTAGTGTTGGATTAATTCCGTAACGCCCTGACATATGTTCGGGGGCGTTGCGACTACCCTATCTATAGTCATCCTACGTCATATAGTGATCTCCAATCAAAGTTATTCAAGCTGAAATTCTCTTTACACTAAAAGTATTCAAGTCCTATCAATCAATATCCAAAATTCTCAACAACATATCTATCAACTCCACACACTACAAACATAAAGTTCTGTTTACAAAAATTTACTATCAAACTGATGTGTACAAATGTGTCTCAAAGTTAATATTCGCATTGGCCAACTTGTCTTCTCCAAACACTAATCTCGAAGGAAGGAAATCCTGGTCCGGTTTTTTGTTTTAAATCGTCTGTAAATAATATGTAATGAGCACACATAAGCCCAATAAAATAAATTCAGACATTAAAACAAAGTATGGAATTCATTTAATTGCCTACATAAGTTCTCCCATTCACACCCCACCCTACTTCCCTCATATTTAACCCGTTTGTTCATAAATTTCCTAGTTTAAATTGCTCTTCCTTTGTTGTTTTGTCCTCCTCTACACACTTAAATTTGTTCCTTTTTGTCCTTTTATCTATACCTGCCACTAACTCTCCCTTTTTAGCATTACATTCCCCTACGCCTATACAACTCCTCTTTTCCTAAATCCCTAATTCCTTTAACCTCCTCATTTGCCAACTAACATGATTTAATCTACATATGATCTTTCCCCTATCCAAAATATGTTTTAGCCTATCATGCTCAGCCCTCCCCAACACACAACCTCTCTTATGCACTCACGGCAACCACAAACAACTAAAAGAAAGCCTATCAAAACACACTAGCAATCATCACTATAAAATATTGGCCTGCCACGACCACCAGAAAGTTAATTGCATTTACATGCTGGTTCGCCCATAAATCGACCACACACCCACACCGGCACCATACCAGCGACATAGAAACATACCCCAACTACTGCCAATATCAGCGTTCCAACCATAACACAAGTCACGCAATCAATGACCTCTAACATCAGCGTCCTAATAGAATGTAACTCAACCATCACAGATGTACGTTTTTCCCAATTTTTATTCATTTACCATTCACTCATGCCTTTTTGACAAGCAAACAGTATAGGCTAGATTCAGATGCATATAAACAACCAACAAAGTTTAACACATTTTTCAAACATACACTAACTACTATTTGGCGATACACACAAACAACGTTTGCCATAACTAGTATACTACACCATAGTTTAGTTAGTTTCTCCCATGTATCCCTCTCACACATAGCACAACTATCTATTTAAAACCTTTCCCTGCTCATACTCCTAATCGAGAGTGACTGTGCATCTTGACACCTCAACCTCTATGGCTCATAGTCCTAACTAAGCTTCAGGTGTTTTCGTCCCCTCCATTATCCCTACCGATGCCTATTTCCACAATCATGGCTTTCTCTATCTCGATTGATACTTCTGATATGCATATGTTTTTTCTTTTGTTTTTCTTTTTACTCATCCTTCCTGAACAATGTCCCTCCGAGGCCTCACTTCATAGTTTTCTATTTTGTTTTCTTTTTCAATTAACTTCTAACCGAACCTCGAGATGATTTACAACTCCTTCCTCAAATTCCTTTCACACTCCACTACATTCCTTTCTTCAGGTGTTAATCATTCATTCGATCACTGCACCGTAGGAAATTAAATACAAAATACCAACACAGTGTTTGAAATTTAGAATTTACTTACATCTTGCTTCCATCATCCTCAAATTTAGTACCAATTCTCCTCAAATCTTACTTCCTTAAGCAATTTCCCACACGTTGCTCCTTCCCTCTCCTAAATCTCTCTTCATCTCCTTTTCCCCAACCTCTCTTTCCTTTTCTCTTTTTTTTTTTTATTTCTTTTTCTTTTCTTTTCTCATCCCCTCAGCTTATCACCCCTTTTATACTCAGCTCAAATAAATCCCAGTCATCTCCTCCTATTACCCCCAAATCAGCACTATTTAGCTGCTTAAACCAGCCCCCACCTTTTTTGATCACTTCCCTCCTTATTTATTTTTCTCAATAATTCAAATTATTACAATATCCCTTTCCCCCCTTTTAAAAGAAATTTAGTCCCCCAAATTTTGTTACATTACCTTGAAGAGCTACGAATAGTTGATTCTCATCTCGTCCTCCTATTCCCAAGTTGTCTCTTCGTTCGTGTGATGCTGCCATAGTATCTTCACCATAGGTATTGTTCAACTCTTCAATTTTCTTTCTTGTCGTTTAAGGACACGAATCGATTTTTCCTCATAGGCTAAATCCTGCTCCAATGGCAGTGAGTCATACTATATAATGTACAATGGATCGGGTTGATACTTTTATAACATTGAAATGTGAAATACATTATGAACTCAATCATACCTTGGAGGAAGTGTTATCCAATACACAATCATACCCACCTTCTCAAGAATCTCAAAAAGTCCTATGAAATGGAGACTCAACTTTCCCTTCTTTCCAAATCTCAACAAGCCCTTCATTTGGGACACTTTCAAGAACACATGGTCCCTTACATCAAAGTTCAAAGCCCTCATGTGATTTTCTACATATCCCTTCTACCTACTTTGTGCCGCTTGGAAGTTCTTCTCTATTACCAATACTTTTTCAGTAGTTTCTTTCACCAGTTCTGGCTTGATCAGTTACCTCTCCCCAATTTTATCCCAATAAATAGGTGACTTGCAGGGTCTACCATAGAGAGCCTCATAAAGAGTCATTCTAATGCTAGCATGGTAACTATTATTATAAGAAAATTCCATTATGAGTAGCATATCATCCCAATCTCCCCCAATATCGATAACACATACCCATAACGTATCCTCCAATATCTGTATACTATATGTTTGCGTATCCATATGTGGGTGAAAAATTGTACTAAAATTTAATTTTATGCATAATGCCTCTTGTAAACTTCTCCAAAACTTAGAAGTGAGTCTAACATCTCTATCTGAAATAATCAAAACAAGAATTTTGTGTAATCTGATCACCTATCTCCCATACAACTTAACCAGTTGATCGATTGAGTCTGACACCTTTATTGCTATAAAATGAGAGGATTTAGTTAAACGATCCACTACTATTTAGATACTATCATGATTCTTGTGGTTTCTTGACAGTCCCATCCCAAAGTCTATAGAGATATTTTCCCACTTCCACTCCGGTATTGGTAGGGGTTGCAACAAACCCTTGAGTCTCTACTGTTCAACTTTCACTTGCTGGCACGTCAAGAATCTCAAAACATATTTTGTAATGTCCCTCTTCATTCCTCTCCACTAGTAATGTTTCTACAAATTTTCGTACATCTTAGTACTCTTAGGATGCATAATAAACCTTGTGTTGTGAGATTCGTTGAGTATTTCCTTCTGTAACTCATTGTCATTGGGAACAAACATTCTGGTTCGAAATTTGAGCAACCCATCACTATGCACACTAAATTTTATCAATGTTCCTTGTTCCACTCCCTTCCTAATTGACTATATATCGGTATCCACCATATGTCCTTCCTTAATTCTCTGGATCAAAGTCAGCTGGGCTCTCAAACTAGCTACAAATTTTCCTTTACTCTCTTCTTGAATTTGTAGTTGTTGCATGGCTTCGTGTAGTTCCCGTTCAGATACCATCAAGTGTGTCAGTATTTCTGCATCTGCCACCACATTTCCTTTTCCAGGGTGGTAACGGATCTTATAATCAAAATCTTTTAACAAATCCATCCATCTCTTGTGCCACATATTAAGTTCTCTTTGTGTGAATAACTACTACAAGCTCTTATGATCGGTCTAAATTTCAAAGGCCTCTTCATACAAGTAATATCGCCATAATTTTAGAGTATAGAATACTACGGCAAATTCTAAATCATGTGTTGGATAGTTTTTTTCATGTATCGTCAAATGTCGGGACCCATAGGCAATTACCCTCCAATGTTGCATCAATACATAACCTGGCCCTAGACGAGATGCATCATTATACACTGCATAATTCCTGTCACTAGATGGAATGACCAATACTGGAGTAATAGTGAGTTTTTACTTAAGTTCCTGAAAGCTATTCTCACAATTATCATCTAACTCAAACTTTACATTCTTCTTGGTTAGTCTAGTAAATGGTGCTACAATTCTAAAAAAACCTTTGATAAATTAGCAATACTACCCCGCTAACCATAAAAAGCTCTTTATCTCTGTTATAGTATTTGGTATTTCCTATTTTACCACTACTTCCACCTTTGCTGGATTCACGGATACCCCATCTCTCGACACGATGTGGCACAAAAATGATATTTGATTAAGACATTATTCACACTTACTGAATTTTGCATATAACTTGACCTTTCGAAGAATTTCTAGTACAACTGCTAGATGTTTAGTATGTTTCACCAAATCTCTGGAATATATCAGTATGTCGTTTATGAAGACAATCACATAGCGATCTAAGAGGGATTTGAACACTCGATTCATCAAGTCCATGAATACTATAGGTGCATTTATTAGTCCAGACGACATAATTAGAAATTCATAATGTCCATACCCGGTGCAGAATGTCATATTTGCGATATATTCTATTCTAATCCTAAACTGGTGGTACCCAAAATGTAAATATGTTTTTAAAAATATATGTGCTCCCTGCAACTGGTCAAAAAGATAATCTATCCTCGGGAATGGATACTTATTCTTTATTGTTACTTGATTTAAATCCCTATAATCAATACACATTCGCATAGTTCTGTCCTTCTTTTTTACAAATAATACCGGTACACCCCATGATAATACACTCGGCCTGATGAATTTCTTGCCTAACAACTCCTGTAACTATTTACTTAGCTCTAGCAATTCCAATCTTGCCATCCGATATGGGGCCATGGAAATGGGTTGTGTTCCAGGTTACAACTCTATAGTGAACTCAATCTCTCGGTTTTGTGGTAAGCCAAGAAAATTGTATGGAAATACATCAGAAAAATTCATTACCACTAGTATCTCATGAAGTGTGAGTCTCTTACCCTTGTTCTTTATCAAACACACTTGTAAGACATTTACCTTGTACATTCATAAACTCAAAAGTATTCAATACCACACCTATAATATTTGTCAGTATATTATGCATACCAAACCTAAAGAAACAAAAGGGATGCAACAACTGGTTACCTTACCCAGTCAAGTTGAATTTTTATTGTACTTTACGTGTACTTTACATTTTTATATGGTAAAAGACCCTTTGTTGGGAATTTTAAACACAACTCTTTTATGAAAGCAATCTACATGGGTGTGATGTGCAGTGAACCAATCCATATCCAATATTACATCGAAATCCTTAATATCTAGTAAAATTAAATCTTCCTCTAATTCCCTTCCCGTTATTTTTAACCCCATATGACTTAAACATTACATCAGTACACAAGACACGACTAGTTGGAGTGGATACTACAAGAATGTGATCTAGCACTACTGGTTTTACCTTAAACTTAGATGCAAATAGGTATGAAGTGAATGAATGTGTAGCTTTAAGGTCAATTAAGACCTTAACAGGATAACTTAAAATATAAAGTGTACCTTACATGGCTTCCGAGGTCGCCTCTATATCTTGAGTTGTCATGGCGAATACTTGACCTTGAACCATTGATCTATTGGGCTCCCTAGGCATGGGACAATCACGTACGACATGCTGAGTACTACCACACTTGTAGCATCCCCGACTAATAGTGATACACAGGCGATCTCCATGATTCTTACTGCAGCACACACAATCTGTATTCTTCGAAGGTATCTGATGACTTGGAGTTAGATTCTGTACTGTCCTCTGTCTCTTTTCTATCTGGCCGAATGGTGGTGGTGGCCGCTTATAACTAAAAAATCCTCTATTATACTCAGTGTGTTCCCTGTATAATGTCTCTACCAACTGTGCCTTTTATAATACCATTTGATATGTAGGCAAGGCGAACACAGCTACCTAGTGGTGATACAGTTTGGGCCTTAACCCTTTCTCAGACCTTATAGCTTTCTCCAACACATTCATCATGATCTTTGGACAAAACACCCATAGTTTGAGTATTTATCTGTATATTCTGCCACTGAAAATTTTCACTATCTATGTTCTGCGAATTCCACCTAATTCCGTTGTCTGAAAAAATTCAAAAAATATTTTGCATTAAAGGTTTCAAGGAATATCTCCCAGGTGATGGGGGAAACTAAAGTCCCTTCTTCAAGTTCCACTAACGTTCTGTTGGTCCTCTTAACATAAAGGTGGCTAGTTGTACCTTCTGTTAAGTTATAACTGCTATTACATCAAATAACTTTTCTGTTTCTTTGATCCAATCTTCTACCACTAGTGGGTCGAAGCTCCCATTGAATGCCGGGGGGTTAAGTCTTTGGTATTTCTCAATGTTGCTTGTATTTATCCCACCTTGACTAACACTCTGCTATGGGAAAAGGGATGATTCCGGCCATAATTCTCTCTCCCGAATAGTCGTTGCCAAACTCTAAACTACTCTATACGGTTGAAGTCCTTCTGATGGGCAGCTGTTTACCTCGCATGCGGTGCTTGTGGAGCAGAAGGGGGCCTTTGCTGTGAGGTGGGTGGTATAATTTGGTAAGGGGGCAGTCCCTGAAAAGTAGAGGGGGGCTCCTAATAAAATGAAGGTGCCCGTTGAGATGTCATCGATGGATCTTGCGGAGCCGGGGTGGACTGTAACGGCCCAAAACTTGAAAGAAAATAAATTATAAATTAAGTACGAAAATAAAATAATAGTGTTAGAGTTTACATTCCTTACACAACAATTCAGAATACCCAATAGGGCTACTGGACTGACCATTCTAAAGGAACAAAGGATAATCAAAGAAATAAATGGAAAGTAAACAATTGAACATCCTATTCGCAACCCTCTTGTGGATCGAGATCTGAATCTTGGTCCTCTTGATCTGAAATGGTTAATGAAAGGGTGAGCTACACTAGCCCAGCAAGAATGTCACACTACTCACTGATACAGAAATGAAGGTTGGTAAAAATCATGAAAATAACTAATAAAACTCTTAATTTAAGTAAATTCATTTATCATAAATAAAATCATTTATTGTATACTTACCGTAACGAAAATTTCAAAACTAACCCATTGGAGGCGATAACACAATAATATCATAATCTCATATTCAATTAATCAAAACAATAACCTTCCTTTTTAACCAGCTTACTGATATCCATAGGGGTCTATCGAGGTGTTCCTACTACGCGTGAACCCTTATTCAATATTTCCAATTAACCGGTCGTCCCCATACCCCGTCCGATATGAGCGCTAAAAATACGATCCCTCAATACCCCGTTAGGCATGATGGTGAAATAGACCGTCCCCATACCCCGTCCGGTATGAGTACCAAAATACCAATCCTCGATACCCTATCCAGTATGAGGCAACGCTCACGATAGAGTTTTCTCTGTACCCGGTCTGTCTATCATCTCCCAGGATATCTAATAAGGCTATCATTCATCCATTCAGTTAATCAAGCAATTTTTCGTTTACATTTAATCTTTCAGTTTTCCAATTTAACTATGAATTATGCAAAACAAGCAATACATGCATCAAGGGACACAAACGAATTATCATACCAATTCTAGTATATTATCATACATTCAAAACTGTAAAATCAACCAATCAGTTAAAACACGACAAACAGTAATAAATAACCAGTTCAGGCTCTATTAGTAACCTTTAATTATCGATATTTCTAAATCACGCAAAATACCATATTATTTATAATTAGACTTCAATTTCATAACAGAGAATAAAGTGAGAGATTCTTACTCGGATCGCTGTCAAAAATGCTAAACTTGCAGCTGTACCAACTGGTGGTCCCTAAGTTCCTAGAATCCTAGAATTTCCCTTTGGAGATTAAAACATGCTTCGAGTACCTAGAAATATTCCAAAAAATCTAAAATCGGTGTTAGAAACCCTTTCCGGCCAATTTCAGAATTTTGGCACGGTGACGAGCGGTGGTGATTTGCCTCTGGCTAGTCGTTTTCGGCCGATTTTGTACTCATTCCTGTGAGAAAACATGTTAAGGGACCTCGGTTAGCCAAAAAATTTGAAAAATAGAAGCTTACCAGTGGTGGAGTTTTTCGACGTGGAAGCTCTGCTGGCTCACCTTCGTGGTTGGTGTTTTACTTCAGTCAACCTGTAGAAAAAAGGAATGGTGATTACAATGGTGAAAAAATTGCATGAAACAGGAATCGGGAAGGGCTTCATCGGAGGTAGTTTTTTATTTTTCTCGTAGCGGTGCCGCCGGGCTTTACCCGTAGTTTTCAGCTCATCCGCCAATCCTTTTGCTCCAATTTGGCAATGAGCGTGTTTAAAATCAAATTTCGAGCGACTGGGAGAATTTTTGCCTTTTTTGGACGATCAGAGATGGCTCCGGCACAGCAGCGGGCGCGGTCGGCTCCCTTCCCGGCAACTGGTTCTTCTTCTTCGGCGGAGGGGGTTGGTGGCTAGGGTTAGGGTTTGGTGTGAAATAAGATATTTATATCCATCTCCTTTTAATCTTGGTCATTCATCGCGTTTGATCTTGACCGTCTGATCCCGTTTAAATAGAAAATGAATCTAAACCGTTCATCATGATTTGATCTGGATAGTACGATCACGTTTAAAGAGATAAATAATTTAAGTCGTTCATTGCGTTTAATCGCGACCGTCCGATCGCACCTAAGGAGGGAACGGATCCGGACTATTCACGCGCGTAAGAACAAATCTGGACTGTTCGATCGCGGGCATGCAGATCATCAGCATGACCTCCCGTGTGGCACCACGTCAGCGTGCCTTGCCACACGGCGCGCTCCAGTTCGTCGGGCATGCTGACCAGGCGGTTCTATGTGGCACATTTTTTTTAAATTATGTTTTAATCCCCAGTTTCTGATTTTTCTTTCAAAAACATCCACATAATCCAAATTTTTACCACTTTTTTCTAAAATTATTTTCAATTTCATCGTGCACCTATTTTTTTCCTAATTTTTAGATTAAATAAAAATTCATAAATTAAAAAATTAAATTTTATACATTAGTTTTAAATTTTTTAAAAATTAATTAAGGGTATTACAACTCTCCCCTACTTAAAAGAAATTTGTTCCCTCAAATTTGTCTCTCTCTCACTCAATCAAATAGTTGGGGATATTGGGCCCTGAAATCTAATTCTATCTTCCATGTGGTCTTTCCCTGTGTGTGATTCTACCGTAGGACTTTAACGAAAGAAATTTTTTAGTTGCGAAGTACTCTACTCTTTCAGTCCATAATACTGACCGGTATCTTCTCATAGGATAAATCCTCCTGGAGTGAAAGGGGCTCGTGGGCCAAGAAGTGAGAGGGGTCAAGATTTTACTTGCGTAGCATGGACACATAGAATACATTATGGACTCTGGATAGTTCTGGAGGTAGCGCAAGTCTGTAGGCAGCGGTGCCAATTTTATCTAAGATTTCAAATGGCCTAATAACACGCTCACCATCTGACTCAGGTTTTGCAGGTTCTCAGAGAAAAGAAGTTGTATACAAAGTTGAGTAAGTGTGAGTTTTGACTCGAGCAGACTACCTTCCTAGGGCACATCATATCAAAGGATGAAGTGTCAATGAACCCCAAAAAAGTTGAGGCAATGTTCGGCTGGAAAAAATTAACATCGATTAAGGAGATTCGTACCTTTCTGGGGATGACAAGTTATTACCGCAGGTTTATGGAAGGGTTTTCTAGCCTAACTGCTCATCTGACTCGGCTCACAAAGAAGAACGTCAAGTTTGAGTAGAACGGGGACTGTGAAATGAGTTTTTCATAACTAAAGAAACGGTTGACTACTGCACCTATGTTGGCCTAGCCAATGGAGTCGGGTGGGTATACAGTCTATAGTGATGCCTCCTACCTAGGGTTGGGTTGTGCTTTGATGCAGTATAGGAAGGTCATAACTTATGGGTCCAGGTAGTTGTAGAGTCATGAGAAAAACTACCTCACCTATGACATAGAACTTGCCGCAATTATTCATGCCTTGAAGACTTGACGCAAATACTTGTATAGAGAGATATTTCATATCTATACCGACCATAAGAGTTTAAAACACAATTAGTAGCCGTAAGACCACCAAATTAGAAACAGAGAGTCAAAGTACAAATAGAGAAAGTTTGGTCACGTAGGACCACCCAATTAGTAACCTCGACGAACCGGAGCGCACCGTGTGGCAAGGCGTGCTAACGTCGATGTCACGCGTGAGGCTACACTGGCGATCTGCGTGCCCCATGATCAGATGACCCAAAATTGATCCCGCGCGCGTGAATGATCCAAATTCGTTTTCTCCTTAGGCAGGATCAGACGGTCGAGATTAATCGAGATGAACGACATAGATTTGTTTCTTTCTTAGATGCAATTAAACAGACGAAATCAATGGCGATGGATGGTCCAGATTAACGCATGATGGTTATAAATATTTCGCATCGCACAGGAACCTAAACCCTAGTTGTCAACCCCTGCTAGAGAAGAAGAACCAAATGGCAGAGAAGGAGGCTGATCGCCGATCGCCACCACACATGAGCCAGCCGACCACCAAAAATGATAAAAATCTCCCCTATCCACTCGGAATTCGATTCTGAGTACCCTTGTGGCCAAATCAGAGCAAGAGAGACGACGGGTGAGCAAAAAACTGCAGGTGAAGTCCAGTAGACCAGCAGCGGTTAAAACTCCAAAACCCCTCTAATAGCCTCTTTGCGATTCTCGTTTTACATGAATTTTTTATGATTATATTCACCGTCCTTTTCTGTGCAGTGTAGTTGAAGAAAAAACCTCAATCGCGAAGGAGAACCGGCAGAGCTGCTACACCTAGAGGTTTCCCCGCCGATAGATTTAGTTTTTTTATGATTTCCTGGACAACCGAGGCCCTTAACGTGTTTTTCTATAAGGATACAACAAAAATTGGCCAAACCAGACAAAAATCAGCCAAAATCGGCTAGGCTGAGGTGAACCACCGTGGTGGGCGGTGGAGCCAGAGCTGGAGCACGGCGACGCTGCCGTGCCGGAACCCAAAAATTGACCGGAAAGAGTTTTAGATGCCAATTTTAGACTTTTGGGGTATTTTTAGGTATGTGATGAATATTTTGAATTTCTACAAACAAAAGTCAGGAAATCTGGTATCCGTTAAGAGACGTAATAAACAGCGCAACATCTCGAAACACTGATCCAGGTAAGGATCCCTCACCCTATTCTCTGTTACGATAAATTGAGACTTAACGATGTATAATTTTGTATTTTTATGAAAAATTAGAGAACCCTAAAAATAATTACAGGTTACTAGTGTAGATAGAACCGGTTAGTTCACGATTTTTCCGATTTCTTATTTATTTTTTTTGTACTACCTTATTTGCTTGTTATTATATGATATATACTCTTAATTTATATTTTCTATAGCCTTTTCGATTCATCTGGTTTATTCGGTTATATATCGTCAGCATTATATTAGTTTAATTGACCTATGAATATAATATGAGATATTGGTATGCGTGATTGGTTGTTTATTAATAAGAATTTTTATATGAAAGTCTTACTGGGTACTCAGAAAAAGGACGGACGGGTCTGGTACATAGGGAACCCTACTGTGAATGTTACCTCAGTCGAACTAGGTTGGGAAGTCCCATATCGAAAAGTTTAAAAGATATGGTTCACTCTCATACCGGACGAGATATAGAGGTGATGAAATATTTGGTGCTCATTACCGGGCAGGGTATGGGGACGGCTGGTTAATTGTTAAAATTAAATATTTGGTTCACAAGTAGAAAAATATCCCTATGGACCGGCCAAGGGTACCAGTAAGCAAGTAAAAAGGAAAACTTATTATTTTTCTCTTATGCGTAAAAATAAAAAGTGGTATGAATATGGGTATTCATAGGTTGTTTTTGAAAAATTTATTACGGTAAGTACAGAATAAACGATCTTCTTTATATTAAATGAATTTATTCAAATTAAATACTTTATTAGTTGTTTTACGATTTTTACCAATCTTCGGTTTTCCATATATGTGATTAGTGTAATATTTTTATAGGGTTAGTGTAATTCACCATTTCATTAACTATTTTAGATCAAAATGATCAAGATCCAAATCCCGGTCAGCAAGAGGGTTGTGAGTAGTTTACTATCTAAACTCCCTTCAAGTGCTAGTGAAGGTTGTTTTAGGATATTTAGTTGTTCGCTTTTCATTTTATTTCTTTAATTTCGTTTATCTTTTAAAAGGGATATTCTCGTATCCCTATTAGGCATTCAAAATTATTGTGTAAGGAATGTAAACTCTAACTTTATTAATCACTTCCGTATTTAAATTATAAATTTATTTTCTTTTAAGTTTCGGGTCTTTACATATTTATTTATCTATTTATTTTTTTCTGAATAATTCAAGTTATTACAAATTCTGATTTTTAGTATTATTTAAACTCATTTTATATTTAAAAATTATAATCAATAATAGATTCATTTTTTAACTACTTATTAATTCTGTAATTATAATTGAGATTATTTTTTGTTTCTAACTTTTTTTACTTATAAAAAATAAGATAATTAAATTTATCGAATTATTATTTAAATTAAATTTTTTGAATAGTTTTTCAACTTTATCTATGTAATTAAAAATTATTTCAAAAAATAAAGATATAACATTTGGTTAAATTTTACTTTTATAATTATATAAAATATAATGAGTTAAAAATATTTTATGAATTCAAAGATGAAATTGTAAAGAAAATTTTTTAAAAATGTGAAAAATTGAGGGAATAAAATAATTTCATAAAGTAAAAAAGAGATGGGTTCCCTTGACTCTATAAAATATTATAAACGTTAAAGTATATTGGCGAAAAATATACATATACACGTATGAAAAACTGAGTATAGCGCATCATAAACCGCGGCCTGCTGGTGTACGAAAATCCTTATCGGCGGCTTCTTAAAATTTACGATTCCAAGTTTCCACGCACCCATATTCATTTCTTTGTTTTTGCAGTTACCCACTTCCAAATTTGATCTTTGAACATTCAAAAGTTACCCATTAAGAAAATTAAAAGAAGAAAGTTCCTACTCGGGGCTGTTTAACTTTGAACTCGATCTCTTTCCCCCCACCCTCCATTATTACCATTTCATTTTTCCTCTCAAGAATAAGAGAGAAGACAAACAAGACAAGTTGGAGAAAAGGGAACTTAGTTCTTTTCGCTGCTATCTTTGTCTTTTCTTGTTACTGCTTTTTTGTTTTCCAGTGATTCGGTTCTTGTACTGAAGGCTTTGAAACTATCAAGCAGAGTCAGAGAGAGTGAAAGAAGGAGACAGGAAGAGTCATGGGTTTTGTTTTCTCTGTCAACAAGGTTGTCTTTCTTCTTGTTTTCAGCTCTGTTATTTTGAGTTGCTTCACAACTCAGGGTTCAGAGGCTCAACCCTTGCCAGATGAAGAAGGTATGACCTGAAATTTAATATTTTTACTATCTTTGGCAGCTTTGATTTCCTGGGTTTGGTTTTCTTTGCTCTGTTTCGATTTTGTCTCAACAAATTGGTTTTTGGTACCCAGAGACCGTGAAAAGAGAAAAGGTTTTTTGTTTGGAGTTCAATAGATCTTAATGTTTCTGTATGCTCAGAGTTCATTGCTTATTTTGGCCTATTTAGTTTTAAATGTCTTAGTTTTTGCTTTGTAATAATATATGAGCATGATTGTTCTGTTTGGTTGCCTAGAATTTGAGGGAAAAGAACAGAGAATTTTGTCATTTAAGCTTATTGGAGCTTTTAGACAGTGATTTTGGTTTCTAGGAGATAGTATCTTACAGTATATTTCTCTTTTTTCAAGTGGAAATAAATAATCTGAAGTGAAAAATGAAGAAGAAAAACAAATTTTCATAGATTAGTTTGGCTAGTAGGACCCAGAAAAAAAAAAACCTCTGTCTGTTTGGCTTCTAAGAAAATACAGGGCATGTAATACAACACTCCAGAAAAGTAAGATATTTATTCCACATGAGGGCAAGAAAGTTAGGTGCGTTTTGCTTTTGAATCTTGGAGCTTTTGCTTTTGAGGTCGGATGAGTTGTTATTATCCGTTTGATTGGAGTCCGAGAAAATGAGTGGAAAAGACAAAAGTCCAAAGTTTTTGAGTGCTGCTTTTTTATTCAATATCATACCCGATTCGATTGATCACAAAAAAGCAATGGCAAAGAAGAAATTCTTTTCAATTTCTTTCAAGTTTAAAAGGAATTCTTTGTTCACCACTGGCTTCACAGATTTATCGAGCCTCTGTTTGGTTACCCAGAAAAAGAAGGATACATATAACTTCAACCTTTTCTTTCCCTCTCTTTTTGGTATTATATTTTTGGTTTAAAACAAGAACACAAAGTACAAAAAGAAGAAAGAAAATTACCCAGATGATGAAATGGTTCTCTGGATCTTTGGTTTAAAACAAGAAAACAAAGTAAAAAAAGAAGAAAGAAAATTACCTAGATGATCAAATGTTTCTCTGGATCTGATTCCTTTATCAAGTTGTAGAGTACAGCATTAGTCTGAAATTAATGTCCTTTTCATAGCCATCATGTAATTAATACATAAAAGAAGCACTTTCGTTTGTCATGTTACAGAATTAGGATAAGGACTGAATGCTAGACTTTGATTTAGTCATTTTCATGCATGATCAGAATTTAGCCTTTAGTTTCAGGTAGGGTCCTTGCTTGTGTCCTTCCATTTGAATATTCACATTTATGATTTCTATAAAGAAAAAAAAAAGCAGAGTCATCCATGTGATCATCTCATAGGATGGATCTTGACATATTTCTTGTCTCACCCACGGCACTATTGTTCACACATGTCGTATTCCAATTCCGCGTCCAAATGATCAAGTTGCTCATTATTAACAATTTGAATTTGATTAATTCTTTCTTAACTGAATAGTTAATACGTTTATTTATTTTTTTATAAAATTGTGAGTTGAAGTGAAAATGTATTTCATGTGTATATTCGTATAAAAGTTGATCACATAATTTTTTAAATTATTGTGTTATCGAGTGAGAGTAAAAATTTCTGGTTTAATTTTATTATGATATATACTGAATCATCATGGTCATGTCAATTTTGGTTGATGGTACATGTTATCATTAAGACCTTATGGATCATGGAAGGAAGCTAATGCCTTCCCTGCTCCATGACAAAGAATAGTGGTATTAACTGGCAAATGAATTTTACTTTATTATTATTTTCTAATGTTTTCTGGGTTCAATCATATGTCCTAAACTTTAATATCTAGTAAGTGTTCTTGCTTTTGTCTTTCTCCCTTTTGAAAAGAAGTGACCAAGGAAAAGAGAAATATTGAAAAAGGCAGAAATTATATGGATCCATTAGAGCATTAAAAATTGCTAATCCGAAAATATTAGAGATGGAAAATAATTGCAAAAAATTTATAAATTTTAATAATTGAATAATATTTATATATTAATAAAAATATAATCAACTCTTAAGAAGAAAATACGCAAGAGTACAATTTGACTCGTACTTATATCTTAATAGAGATGAATAAAGATAAAAAAAAATAGTAATATTATTACTACTTATAATTATTGTGATTTTTATTTTTTTATGAGAAGAAAAATAATTGCATTATGATTTTAACATTTTGACGAAGCTGTAAATGCATACGATTTTTGAATGTGAACATGTTTTAGATTAAAAAAAAAACATTTCAGATTTGATCATTCTCGTCGTACACTTTCGAAAATAATTTATAGTCAAACTGAAGATATAATTTAACTTTGATAGATTTAAGAATTTATGATTTAAGATTCTGAATTTTTTTATTAAAAGATCACTCGCCTTCTACAAGCAAGACTTTGGAACATCTAATTGATATTTTCATTGATCTACAAATAATTTTTGAATGTATTGTTGTAGCTTCTTTTTTGAGAAAAGTCAAACTAAGGACATGGCTTACACTTAAATATATATATATATATATATATATATTTTGGATAATGTGATAATATCTTTATGGCCATGATGCTTGAGTTAGCTGGTCAACGTAACTCTACTCTATCCTCTGAAGGGTCTCCATGTTCCCCATTATGGACATCTCCGCCCATGACTTTTTTCAATTGGCATTACAAAAATTTCTGACTTTTTTCTGCTAACATGTTCTTTTCTAATCTGTAACATAATTTACACTCAAACTTCCTCGTAACTGTGATATTAATTTTGATGCTTATGTCTTTATATGCTCATCTTAGTAATGAAATTTTCTTGTAACAGTGAAAGCCCTTCAAACAATATTCAGAAAAATGCGTCACAATGTGACTGCCACCCTGACTTCTTGCAATGATCAGCAATGGAATTTTAACATTACTAAAGATCTTCAAAGCCTCATCAATTGCAACTGTAATGGCACAGTTTGCCATGTTACTAATATGTATGTCCTTCTTTTTTCCATTACTTTTAATTCTCAATTCATCACATCATCTGCAACTATTTTAATAAGAATATTATTGTGATACCCCATCCCACATTAAAAATATGTACGCTTGTTGAACTTAATATGAGCACTCTGAATTGTATATGCTAATAAATTGAGTTTGAATTTTTGAGGATTTAGTGATTTTGATATAAAAATATTAAGGGTTAGTGATTTTTGGTATTTATTTGTTCAAAAATTACAGGCTGCTCAAGGGTCTTAACTTAACCGGACCTTTACCAGAAGAATTTTTAGAACTCACTCATCTACAAGAAATGTAAGTGCCTTTTCTCAAATTTCTATATTAAGAATTTAATAAAATATATTTCCTTTTGTTTCAGATTTTCTTTTTTTTAGGTTAATCCACCATCACTGTTTCTTTGGTATGTAAAACTGCTCTGATTCCATTTGATAATCTAAAATTAAAGAGACTGACATTCCTTTTGTTATACAGTGATCTTACACGCAACTTCATTAATGGATCAATCCCTAGAAATTTTTCTAGACTTCCCCTTCGTATCTTGTGAGTGATTATTTACTTTGAGAATTTATGTAACAATTATTTAGATGGTGAAGAAATCTGATGGTTTAGGCAATTGGCGCACTACAGGTCTCTTTTGGGAAACCAGCTTACTGGATCAATTCCTTCTGAAATTGGCAATATTGCTACATTGGAGGAGCTGTAAGTCACGAAAATCGAGCTTTATACCCAAATAAAAATATGTACTTTAAATCTGCATTTGTTTATTGAAGCTTAAATTGAAACCATCAGGGTCCTGGAAGATAACCAGCTTAGCGGATCCCTCCCTCCGAACCTTGGTAATTTGAACCGCTTGAACCGACTGTAAGACATCCTGTCTTTACCTTGATTCTTGTTTATTAATGTATATTGTTCTCACATTTGGGTAAATCAGTTCAGTTCTATTATTTGACCTTCGAGTTTTTTTGATAAATCAGTTCAGTTCTATTATTTGATATTGGAGTGAAAAGTATATTATTCTCGTTTTAGTTAAAATTTTATGAAAATCGGTTCAGCTTTATTATTTAACGTCATGATATCATTCTAGTTTCTTTTTTCTCTTAGTTCCTGTTTCTTCTTTTCTTTTTTCTTTAAATGTAATCTCGCTATTTTGATAATATGCAATTTGCATTTACATTCCAGTTTTTGTAGATATATTACATGTTATTTCTTCGGGAACTGAAGTAAGCATGAGTATCAGAGATGGATATTTGCCATCAAATTCTTTTTACGTTCCCTATTAATTTGCATTACATGGAGTGAATTTATGACTAACTGCTTTGAATTCCTGCAGCCTTCTCTCTGCGAACAATTTTACAGGATCGATACCCGAGTCATTCAGCAAATTGAAGAGCTTAGGTGATTTGTAAGTAATGAGATATTACCCTGCGACATGGACCTTTGAAAATTTAAGTAGAGTAACTCCTTATTTAAGTAATTTTACAGTCGGATAGATGGAAATACATTTTCTGGGAAGATACCGGATTTCATTGGGAACTGGACCAACCTTACCAGATTGTGAGTGATGTCTTCCATTTTCATTTGTATGCCATTCTCTCTTCTTTTTCTTCTTGAATAAACTGTATGGAAGCCGTATTTATTTGCCTACTACTCTGTCAAAGGGATATGCAGGGTACGTCCATGGAAGGCCCAATTCCTTTGTCTATATCTCTCTTGAAGAACTTAACTGATTTGTAAGAGAATTTCTCTGGCTACTCAGTGTGATCAGTTTAGCAACCTGTATTGATTATTGGTGTAAAGTGCAAGATGGGGAAAACATTGATCTCTCTATCTTTCTCTTTGGTATTTTGTCTGTTCAGGAGGATATCTGATTTGACTAAATCACCTTCTACTTTTCCTGATCTACGGGACATGAAAAACATGGAAGAACTGTGAGTTTGGCTCAATATTCTTCAAGACACATTTTCCTTTTGACTTTTAAATGTTCATTCTGCTGCTCCCTTCTTTTTCAAATGACTAGTTTTATCTATGTGACTCAGGGTATTGAGGAATTGCTTAATTACTGGGATAATCCCAGATTACATTGGTGAAATTACTAGCTTAAAAGTTTTGTAAGTAGCTTTTATCATATCTTTGAAGTTAATAGCCTTTCCACTTATTTTTAACATGCAATGCCAGTCAGGAATGAGATAACCGATACCGAGAAGAAAAGATAACTGGAATTTTTTGGCAGTAGCATCTGGTTGTCACTTAATTGAGATAATGTTGTTTCCGATTACTCTGACATGTATCTTTTTGTTCTCAAATTGTAGGGACCTGAGCTTCAACAAGTTGACTGGTCCAATTCCAAGAACATTTGAGAGCTTGACGGCAGTAGATTTTATGTAAGTCTATTTCATATATCAGGCCAAGCACTTGAACCTCTTGTGTTTGTTACTTTTCTATTTTTTCTAATTTCTCTAGCTTGTATCTTCATTTAGTTGCTTTTCGAACCATAGAATGAGATTTTTATTTTTTTATTTTTTATTTTCTATTTGCTTTAGGTTTTTGAATAATAACTCACTGACTGGACAAGTTCCTGGATTTATATTGGACAACAAAAATAACATGTAAGTCAATCCTCAGAGCCATATTGTACCTCGATTTTTCTGTAAAGTTATTTGTTTGCTTAATTTCATAATTTATTCCCTTTGAATCTCTCTTTAAACCAAGGTGATCAAGAATGCAAATTCCAGTAATTTTTTCCCATATTTGTACAAATGCATGACAAACAAACTACTGCAGGGATTTGTCTTACAACAATTTTACAAATGCTCCTCAAATTAATTGCAGACAAATGAGTGTGTAAGCATCTATTTATCCAGTGGTTTTATGCTCACAGTTCTTATGTTTTCTTCTAATCTTCTCTCTCCCTTTCACTTAACAGGAACTTAGTCTCAGCTTACTCATCCTTGACAGACAACTCGTGAGTTCTTTGCTAACTGGCTTTATATTTAACTTTGTTTGCCTATATAATGTCTACATATATAAATGATTTACTCACTTGAAGTTTCCAATCCACAGGGTTTCGTGGTGCTTAAGAAAGGACCTTCCTTGCTCTGATGATGCAAAACGTGAGTACATGTGCACACATCTAAGCTATTATTTTGATGAATTAAGAAAGATCTCTGATCTGAATGAAGTTCTCAATTATTCAAACATCATGATATTTGCAGATCATTCCTTGTTTATTAATTGTGGAGGAGGCAGTGTAAAAGTTGATGGAAATAATTACGAGGAGGACTTGAACAAAGAGGGCCCATCAGACTTTGCTTCAACTTCAACATGGGGCTACAGCAGTACAGGACTGTTCGTGGCCAAAGATAATGGACAGTTTATTGCATCAAATGTATTTGGTCTGAATGTGACAGGTCCGGATTACTATAAATCTGCTCGTGTTGCACCCCAGTCACTCAACTATTATGGCCTGTGCATGCGTAAAGGCAGTTATAAAGTCCGGCTTCACTTTGCTGAAATTATGTTTTCTAATAATGAGACATTTAGCAGCCTCGGAAAGCGTGTATTTGATATGTCAATTCAAGTGAGTAACAAAGGAAAAAGAGAGGTGTTTTACATTTTCATTGCTAATATGCAAATTTTTCATTGACTTGCATTCTTTAAAAGACTGTTTTGCTTTCGGAAAGTTGAAACTATTTAGTTTGGCTTAAACCGGTAAAATTCTAACTCCAGTTTTCCACAGGAATTTAATTCATAATGATTTAACCTCCAATTTTCCACAGGGGAATTTAGTTCATAAGGATTTTAATATTGCGGAGCGAGCTGGCGGTGTTGGTAAGGGCATCACTGAGACTTTTGATAACATTCATGTCAATGGTAGCACTTTGGAGATCCACTTGTACTGGGCAGGAAAAGGAACTAATGCCATTCCTGACAGAGGGGTCTACGGACCTCTTATATCTGCTATAACTATAACACCAAGTAAGCCTGTCTTATCTGCAAGGATCTTACTCTTCTGTTCATAAATTTTTTGTTTTAGTAATTGGCTTTCTGCTTTTAGACTTCAAGGTTGACACTGGAGGGTTATCAGTTGGAGCAATTGTTGGTATTGTAGCTGCTTCATGCATAGTTCTTGGATTGTTTTTGGTAGTCCTTCGAATGAAAGGATACTTGGGCGGGAAAGAACCTGAAGATAACGGTAAGGCTACTAAAACAGGAAAATCATTCACAATTAGTATTTGTCCCTTGCATATTGTTAATTCTGCAAGTAACACTTACTCTGGATAAGTTGATCATGTCTGCTTCTCATTGACTTGTTTTAAGGTCATGTAGACCAATCTTCGAAAGAATAACTGAAAGTTCCTTGTTTAGCTGGTTTAGTGCTGGTTTTAATTTTCAACCTGTTTGACTAATCTTTGCGTTCTTCTTGTTGCAGAACTTCGTGGGCTGGACCTTCAAACGGGTTATTTCACTTTGAAGCAAATTAAATTTGCTACAAAGAATTTCCACCCTGAAAACAAGATAGGTGAAGGAGGCTTCGGGCCAGTTTACAAGGTAATAATGGACGTTTCATACTATTCATTCTGTTGCGCAAGTCTGCTTATGTATTTCATTGATTTGATTATATGGAGTATAAACCTAACAATGCCAAAAGTGGAATAAAACAGGATTGTCTTTGTATGTCTTTCTGAAACACTACCCTTGCTTGATTTCAGGGTGTTCTGTCAGATGGTGCAATAATTGCTGTTAAACAGTTATCCTCCAAATCAAAACAAGGGAACCGTGAATTTGTCAATGAGATAGGCATGATATCAGCATTGCAACACCCAAATCTTGTGAGGCTTTATGGCTGTTGTATTGAAGGAAACCAGTTGTTGCTTGTGTATGAATACATGGAGAATAACAGTCTTGCACGGGCACTCTTCGGTAATAGGCTAACACCTTAAACCCTAGTGTATGTAACTTTTTGATTCAGAATGATGACTGAACTGCCTTCTACCATCTGATGTTCTGTTTTAGGTCGTGATGAACAACGTCTTCATTTGGACTGGCCTACAAGGATGAAAATATGCTTGGGAATAGCAAAGGGTTTAGCCTATCTTCATCAGGAATCTAGGTTGAAAATTGTTCACAGGGACATAAAAGCAACCAATGTGCTTCTAGACAAGGGCCTTAATGCTAAGATATCTGACTTTGGGTTAGCCAAGTTAGATGAAGAAGAGAACACACATATCAGCACACGGATAGCGGGAACAATGTAAATCTCTTTTTCTTCTCTCTCTCTGATTGAAGTTTTCTGCTCTGAGATGGCATATATAGATGAAATCAACATGGGTTCTGCACAGCTGCACAGGGTAGGCACATTGGAATTTTGTATTTGAAAATAGTAGCATTAATAAGGGGATGGGTGGATTCTGAAATGTCTCTTGGATTGAAATGCAATTTTTGACTAATCAAAAGAGTTCCAATTTTCATTTCATTTGATAATGGTTGTCAGTTCCTTCTAACTCTAATTGGTAATGGCTCAGAGCGCTTACATTGTTCATGCTTTTGTTTTTGTTAATAAATTCAGCGGATACATGGCACCTGAATATGCGATGAGAGGTTACTTGACTGACAAGGCAGATGTTTATAGCTTTGGGGTTGTTGCTTTGGAGATTGTCAGTGGGAAGAGTAACACTAACTACAGGCCGAAGGAGGAATTTGTTTATCTTCTTGATTGGGTAACCTTTTATTCTTTGCCTACTTAAAAAGATTCCTTTCATTTCTTCCATGAAAATTCATACCGTAATATTATGTACCTACAACATTTGTTCGAAACATTAATTTCTGTCTTCCAAATTTATACTAGGCATATGTACTGCAAGAACAAGGAAGCCTTCTGGAACTTGTGGATCCAAGCCTTGGTTCAAACTACTCCGAGGAAGAGGTAATGCGGATGCTTGAATTGGCTCTGTTATGCACTAACCCATCTCCCACTTTAAGGCCATCCATGTCTTCTGTGGTGAGTATGTTAGAAGGCAAGATTCCGATCCAAGCACCAATAATCAAGCGCAATCGCTCAAACCAAGATGCAAGGTTCAGAGCCTTTGAGATTTTATCACAAGACAGCCAAACACACTCTCAAGACAGTCAAGTGAATAGGGGCATGTCTGGACCATGGATGGATTCATCCATTTCTCTTCCAAGTAAGGATGATCCTGAAGAATATTCTTCAAGTAAACTGCTCTAGGACTTTGATAACAAAGATTTAAGAGCCAAGAATGGAGAACCTGAGGGATACTGCCTGAGAATTGTATTATTATTGTTTTTTATTTTAAGATTCTTTGTATAGGAGTAACTGTAAACATATATTTGGTGTAAAATATGAGATTAATAAAATACGTGAGGAAGATTCCTCAAGATCTTTGTACTTGAACCTCCAGAGTTCTGTAATTTTTTAGTTTTTTGAGGAGTAAGTTCTTGTGTTGTTTCTTGTTCAATCTCAAATTTAAGTAATTGGCAGTATTTAATTTGAGTCATTCTTTAGAATTTAACAATCACATATCTTTGATGTGAGATTGGAATGTCACAAGCATTGAGGCTTATGAGTTTATATGGTGATTTACTAACTATGAAATCTTAAAATAGCAGAAAATATTACTCATTTTAAGTGATTGGGAATCTAAATCGATAAATACTTTGAAAGTATACTCTATGTTTTTACTTTCATGTTAAATCTTCAGCAAAAAGATGACAAAACGAGCTAGTAAGTGTCTCTTCTTGAACTTAAATAAGCTATATTCAACTGCCTCACCTTAGTTCATGGTCTTTAATATAAAAGAATTTTCCTACACCAGCAGAGTAATGCCATGTGAGCTGCACGTGTGTTTAGGTGTGTGTGCCAAGTGAATATGTAAAATCATCCCACCAAAATACGATATGCAGGACCACTGTTGAAGTGTGTGTCATGCTGCAGATTATCCTGATCCCTTACCCAAAATTTGATCTCTGATCGACCAATAACAGCCGTAGGATCAGATGCCCAAAACCAATCATATTGGTCTCTGTACTGATCATCTTATTCCCTATAATAACTGTCACTTTTTCCCTCGTTATAAATTCCATCTTTCAGTTTTTCCTGCCTCTTAAGCCTTCTTACCCAAAGAAGGTATTGCCATGGATAGTTCCAAAAAGCTTACTCATGAAATTAATCCTTCCATTGATGGCCTAAATGGGTTAGTCCTGAAAAACAATGAATCTTCTTCATTTGATAGTTACTGCAATAATTTGGAGTCGGGAGGCTTTTATGATGATCTAAAATGTTTTGTCCTCAAGGCTGTTATAAATGGAGCTGACAAGGTCCTCAAGGATGGAAAATCAAGGAAAGCAAGAGCTAAGCAGCCAATATCAAATTATACTGCAATCATAAATAATAATACTCCTACTTCATGGACTAATCAAGTTGGTCATGACGATCAACAGTGTACCTTCAAAGATGAGGAAGTTGGTCAATTGCCTTTCATCAACATTATATCCTTCCTTGCAGTTTTGGCTTTCAAATTTGCTGGTTTCCAATTCAATCTGCTTATTGGCCTCTTCATGCTTCCAATTTGGTTATCGAATTTTTCTTTCATGTTCTTGATGTTCCCATTTCGTGTTATGAAGCATGTTAGAGGGCATCTGATGAAAAAGCTGGTGACAATTTTAGCTGCCACCACTGTCAAGGCTCAAAAATCAATGGGAAGCATGGTGATGAGGTTCGGATCTGCCTTGTTTTGGTCAGTATATGTCTGTTCCATGCTTCTTGGGTTGCTACTATCTGGGTTTGTGTTTGGAGGTGTTGTTATGCGATGCCTGGTTGAGAAGCCTATACAGATTTCAACTAACCTCAATTTCGACTACACGAAAAGTAGTCCAGTTGCTTACATGCCATTAATGTCTTCTGCTAGTTTTGGCAATCCTCAACATTATATACAGCAAATTGATGAGAAGATTGTTAGTACTCATACAATTCCTTATAATCACAAGCTGCAGCTTACTGTCTCATTAACAGTACCCGAATCTGAGTATAACAGAAAACTTGGTGTTTTCCAGGTATGGATCGTAGTTACACTACAGTTTCTGCCATATAGATTATCTATGCGGGGGAATATGCTTATGTTATCATTCTTTGTTTTACTCTTTCTTTTTTGTATGACTGATGGAAGGAGAAACCATTTATAACTCTTTTCAGTTTTGGTGTGCTTGAAGGTTAGGGTAGAGTTCCTGTCTGCAAATGGTAAAGTTACTGCAAGCTCAAGCTTTCCCTGCATGCTGCAGTTCAAGAGCCATGCTATCCGTTTTGCAGAAACCATTATCAGAAGCGTTCCTCTGCTAGCCGGTCTGCAATCAGAATCCCAGATCCTGAACATTAAAATGAATGAATTCAGGGAAGGACTTGAACCTACAGCATGCTTGAAGGTGATCCTGGAACAGCGAGCCGAGTACAGACCTGGTGCAGGAATACCTGAAATATATGCTGCATCACTAACTCTTGAATCTGAACTTCCTCCATTGAAAAGGATTATTTGGAATTGGAGGATAACAATGTTTGTTTGGGCTAGTCTTTTTTGGTTCCTAACAGAACTGCTACTCATTTTACTATGCTATAGACCTATGATTATGCCAGGAGGAAGCCAAATACTTGTTCATGGGAAAAAAGGATCTCATTTTAAGTTCATCTCTTGGAATAAATGCAGCTGAAAGCTGATAACTTGTGATAATTCTGTTGAGAATGATGAACAGTAGAGGAATAAAATGAGTTATTTGTATCCTAATTTCTCATAGTTTAGCGGCAGCAGGAGTGGAGATGGAGTTTCGGTTATTTTCTTTGGATGTACTTCCAACTGTTTATATCATGACTAGGATATATACATCCTTAATGTTCATATCACTAATGAATAAACAACATTTTCTTTTTCTTTCTGTGACAATGTGACCTGCTTTCTACTTTCTGACTTGCCCACTTAAAGTCATTCATAATAGCTTAAAACCATCAATGGAAAAGACACGTCACAGCTCAAATGGGACATATTCTGAACCATGTAGTACTAACCCTTTTCTTTACGTCTTGTTGAAGATACTTATACAACTTATCTGGTTCTTGATGCATTTACTTACGTGCCAAAATTTGTGGCCAACATGATCTCCAATTTGATAAAATTATCTTCCGTTGAAGGCAAAGACACAGATGCTTAACCATCAATATGTACAAACCTCTAATTTTGAGTTTGTCAAGTCTATTTTGTCAACTTGATTTTTCCCAAGGCATCAACCACTGGATAAGCAAATAAACTTGCAGGATCAAATGGCCAATCAGGTAGGTAAGAGGAGACCCATGCGATTGATACATAATCAACAGAGGCAACATTATACATGCACATGTGCTACTGTGTTTAGATTTATATACACCAAAACTATGTGGGTCTGAAACAATCAAAACTCAATAGCATTGTTTAATTGAATAGAAAAGGAAGGTCTGCCAACATTGGAAAGAGGAGTATCAGCCCTCACAACTATCCCAGTCTTCCCCACATTCCCGTTCCATTTAGACCGGCCAAACTGCATTATATGGAAGAAGAAAACTGCATGAGCCCATAATCTCATGGAAAACTGCAATCTGTTAGTGCTGCTAAAAAAGTGGAAACAAAACAAAACAAAAACAAGGATTGGATAAATCTTCTAACAAAGGACAAATATAGTTCTTTTTTACTTTCCCGTGAGCCAACATGGCTGGAAACAGAGAGGAGGAAGGGGGTTTAAGAAGAAATGGAACACAGAAACCCTGGTTTTGGTGATTGGGTAACAGCAAAAAGGCCAAGAAATTGAAGCCCAGCACATACTCAGGGTTCTCACACTGCTTTGATGGTTTTATCCATCTTCAGCAAGTTACCAGAAAACAAGCCATTAAAAACTTCATTGAGATCTTTCTCCTTAAAAATGTAATTCTATAAATCATACCCATCAGGAAGAGTTAAGAATTAAATTTGATGCAAAAATACACAGCAAGGATCCAACAATCAATCTCAACCACTTCAGCACAATAAATCTTCCATGAAACATTATAGAATTAGCTTACCGATATTGATAAAAATGCCGAAGGATGAGATGTTGCAGCACAGCCACAGATCAAATTCAGATCTTCTCTCAACGAGTGAATAAGTTCTGCTCGCATTCCAGGACTGCTTCCACCAAGTGTTGGGCATAAACTGGTCAATGTGATAAAACAAAAGGTTATATATGTAATCATTGAATACAGTTTTCAAATTGAAAATAGAAAAAGAAACTCGTTGATGCGAATATTATATACCAAAGACACCAAAATGACAAGAGCAAAAAACAATGTTGATGTTGAAAAACACACTTTGATAACAGGGTTCATGCACAGCCAAGCTTTGGAAAGTTGTTGGAGAAAAACTAGAACTAATAGAAAAGAGGTCATGGTGGAAGAGAGCAAACCAACATTGTAGTTTCTGAAAAAAGACGATGACAAGTAATTTACTTTGTTACTCTACATAATTGCAGCAATAATTGGTAGGACATGAAATTCAGATTTATTTTACCAATAATATTATGCAATCAATTATTCAGGAAATTTGTTTATAAACTATTCAGCAAATAAGTGGTACCCACTACAAGAGAACCCAAACCAAGTCTCCAACTGATTTCCATAGGAAACATGTTTTTCTCGTGAAAAGATTTTTTCTTTTTTTTTTTGGGGGGAAACGATTAGAACCATATCAAAGACCCACAAACTGTCATAAAAAATTGGTAGAAAGCAACCAGGTACCACCTAAGGCAATTTACTAATACTCAAGCCCAAATGATGACAGCAGAGATAATAAAAATAATGACAATAACAAAAAAGGAGCTGGCTCAACTTTGAGTTTTAAGTTCACTTGCAATATTAAAAAGCCAAATCAATAATCATTAGGCAGCTTTTTCAGTTTTCATTCATAAGGCACTTCACATATATAGCCACTAAAGGCACACAGAGATCAAATATTTAGTTATCTACAAATAGAGGTTCAACTAAAGAGTAGACAAAAGCATATGAATTTACCTGAATTGGATGGTTGGCCTCATCATGATACCAGATCTCTGCCAAGCTATGGCTTGAGAAAAACTCAGCGTAAATGATTTGTCAGGCCACTGCACCATTGGCGTGATACGTGTTCCCCACTTATTCTGATGAAGCATTCAACGATAAAATTCAGTTCTCAAAGCAGGTACACCAATTACAATCATAAGAATATCTACCAATATTTATTTCACTTAAGTAATTATCACATTTTGTTTTGTTGCTTGTTCAGGATTTAACCTTGAAAGAGAAGCTAAATCTCATCTCCCCAGGATATTGACCCTGTGCTTGAAGAAGACCACCACAAATAGGCAAAAAAGCACTTGTTGTCAATCCCTCGCCAGAGACATAAGTAAACTGCCCATTTGGAAATTGCAAATCTACAAATGACTGCATGCAAGCAGGAAATCTTGAGAACATTACTTTGGAGGAAACTGATCCCATCATAAGAATACTAAGGTGAAAAAACTAACCCAATAGGAAAACATTTTCTTAATCTTAGAATCAAAATATAACTGCTTTTCTACATATGCCATCTTCGTGGATTAAATTGTCAAGAAGATCAATCAAAAGAAAATTACAAGAAAGAAAAGACTCTTCTTCCAGCAAGTACAGAAAAACAAAAAGGAGATAGGAAAGAGGAGATTAAAGATAGTCACCCCACAGCAACAAGCCTCTTCTTTTAATTTCTCTCTACCAAAAAATCAAGTTTAGGGCTGATTGAAATATGAGACACTTACGATTAGAAAATTTCAGAATTTCCATAAAAATTTTCAAAATAAAAATGAAATTTTATATTTTATCCAAGATGGATAACCAGATTCCAATATTGAGAAGTGCATAAACACATTTTAAGATGGCTACTCTAAATCATTCTTGTGAGTGTCTTTTGAAGTCAGGTTACTCAAAAGTTTATTACCTTTGGGCTGCTATTTTCTTCATTTGCCTAAGTACTTAAAAAATTAGTAAATCATCCAAGCTCAATGATCAAGGGAACCTGCAGGAAGTAAATATTTCAGAAGAACTTACACAAGCTAAAGGATTGAGACAGAGCATTGACATTAACAGCCACCTGCGATGCTTTGACCACATAGCCGGACAAAGAGAATGCATACCATTCTGATAAAAAAATTAATATTAGTAGAGTATAATAAAGGCAATAAAAACAGCAAAAGCAGAATCACCAAGACGATATGCTACCAGGTGGCAGAAAAAGTCAGGATGACGAACAATAATGCAAAAGAACCAATAGGAATATCAAATCTAATATCTGACAACTTTTTTAGGAGCTAATATATTGACAATAACAGATATTAGTTACGAATCTCGATGACCATATAATTCCATTTTACCAAATGCACTCACATATGAGCATTTTGAAACCTTATGTAACACTGGAATAAACAAAGATCAGGTGCCGGCTACCTAAGACCTACCAACATCAGAAAAAACATTAATTCTATGCTATTATAGTGGTTTGACTCACTGGCTATGACACATTGAAGTTTGGTGGCCATTTACACCTTAAAGGAGAACCAAACACAACCATTCCAGGTTGCACCCTCTTGGTGCTTGTGATTTATAATTTTATACTTTTTTTTGGAAAAAAGGCAACCATATTAGTCATGCATTTCCCATTTTATTAGAAGTTAGTCTGATATGTAAACATTCTGGAGAAAAAAGTCCCCAGATACTTCCCAAAGGAATACCAAGCTATAATGCATGTAACAGATTGTATCAAACCTAATTTAATATAAGTTTAGTACCAAAGCACCATATTAAGTGCCCAAACTTGCATCATACCTTTCTATCATACCCATACCAAAGCAAGTGTTGCTTTGACAGATGAACTGGTAGAAGAAGCGTTGTATCACGAACAAACAGTACCGGTCCAAGCTGGACAAGAAAGAGAGATGAATTGTCGTTTCCTGAAGTGGAACTAGCAGTTGATGCCTCCACTCTCCATAGATCTCCCCTTGCGACCAAGGAATGTTCCAGGTCATGTGTCCTACTGTCATACGTAGATGTCATATTTACAGTACCCTGCAACCGATGAGAAATAAAAAATTTAACAAAATTAAGCTTAAATTTATAACTAGTTTCCTAACCAGTTAACTTTGAGAAAAGATCACGACATAGAATTCCCCAGCAAACAAAAGAAACACAACATATAGTTAGCAAATCCCAAAAAAAAAAAAACAGAAAGTTCTTCTTCAAGCTGTGTAAGTTGCTGGTTCTTTCTATTGATAAGTCCGTAGAGATTGCGCGCTTTGTCACAAACTCAATTAAAAACTAAACCCTCAATTCTAGCTTTATTTTGCACATTGCAAGAAACTGCCCCTTATCCGAACTTTCATTAGTTCTTTATTTCATTGGACTGCTCAAGGAACCTTAAAAGTTTAGCTTCTGTAACCCCAGAAGAGTCTTGACCCACTTATGATCTCATCAAGGATATGCACTTTGGAACCTTTTGTGCAAAGTGGTCTCTTTCAAGACTGAAAACAATATATAAGGATTTATGGTTTCAAAACCTGTGTTTTTCTTTTTAGTTGATGATCGGCTACTTAAATTCTGTTGACTTACAGCAATAATTCAGTTGTAAATTCCTCTCCTCTAATCGGGTGGTACACTCTTGGTGTCCCCTTCATATTTATATATCATCACTTTTTGTCTCTAAAAGATGCTGGCAATAGCCACAAAACCAGCAATGATCTCACCAAAAAAGTACATCATGCTATGTTGATAATAACCACACCAAAATTTCTAGGGTCAGTATAAAACAATGTAAACCATTCAACTGCCAATATATTTGCATCTAAAATTTAGGGCCAGAAAATTTGTGTTTACAGCACTCTTTCTGCATCCTTGCAATTTTGTAACTGAAATCGCTATAAGCCTAACACTGAACTCAACTGAATTTTCTGAGTGGGCTCATTTATCTTATTTTTCACCATGTAACAAACTGCAATCCAAAAGGACAAACAGAACAAACGAGTTCACCTAAGTACATGGGAAGTGAACATGAAGAACCTGTTCATGTTATCTTATCCACCTATAGAGCAATAAGTTGCTTGAAATGGATAAAAAATTACATAAAGATAAATAACAAACTAGTACCAAAGACAATAATGCCTTCTGACAACGCTAACACAATAGCATGTAGAACAAGATAAAATTATTAGCCCATGCCATTAGGATCTAAACCTCAGTTACTAAGAACCACAAAGAAGAAAGATTCTAAGACGATACAACACCATAGTTTTCAAGATAAAATTACTCGTCCATGCCATTAGGATCTAAACCTCAGTTGCTAAGAAACACAAAGAAGAAGATTCTATGATACAACACCAAAGTTTTCAAGTACGATGGATCTAAAGTAAGTGCAGACTAATCACCAAACCAAGTGAAGAACTTCTTTCTAATCACCACCATAATGCGTAACGGATATTTCAGCTCCAATTAAGTCAATATCTTCCCTTATGTCTAAGTAATAAACAGTTATTTCAATGACTCTGTGTTTATAGAAATTAATATAACAACTTAGATGTCCAATACTTTCCCTAGCAAACACAGGCTTACATCTGAACAAGCATATCAACCTCACACTAGAATACAGCAGTACATAATTGGAATCAGCAGTGTTACCTGTGGTTTCCCTAGAACTCCCACAGTACTTAGGTTAAATCCAGCAATTTCCTCATCTACAGATGTACCAGAGATGGTATCCTTCTCGGCAAACCCCATATCTCTCAACCTTTCTGTGACTGATCGCAAATCCTCCTGAGTCCTCACACCCACATCAGTCCTCTGACTCCTCATATCGGCGGGAATGGAAATCACTTCAGTCTCCTCATGCCGAAAAGGCATAGGTAACCTTCTGAAAAACTGCTGAACCATTCCATTCAAGCAAGCCCCAAAATCCGCCCCAGCTTGCCCAATTCGACTGCCTATATCAAGGATCGCCGAAACCCCATTAATCCCTGAATGATCAATGGCGACCCCGAAATCCCTTTTAACCAAATTTTGACTGGGAAACTCAAGATCAAAGAGACTCGACTTTTGTGGTGTCGGCCATGGAAAAGAATGAGGGTTTATATGAGATTGAATCAAACCAGTAAAACCCTGGGCAAGCCTGTCCGCTAAGTCTTGCCCATGCCGCTGAACCTCCTCCCATGCTTCGAAAGATCTCTCTACAGACATCTTGTGAAGAACTCAAATCCTCCTACGAAGTTAACAATATATTTCCATCTAATTAACTAGTAAGAACAGGATTGTTCAAAACAATCAAACCAAGTATGAATATTTTGACGGAAATATCGAAGCTCACTGCTGTATAAATCGAGCTCCAACCCAAAAACACTTTGTATCAGCTGAAAGTAGTTGCAGAGGCAATAGTAGGAAAGAAACCAAGACTATGGTTTAAATTTAGAAACTCGTAAATATAAAATCGAGTGTTTATATATACATATATATATATATATAAATAGGGTAAGCAACTTGAGTTTCAGCTCAAAAAGGCAGAGCTTATTCACAACTTCAATTCTTTTCAAGCCCAAAAGATTGACCTTAGAGCTCAGACTACCCAGAAACCGTAGAATCACAGTCCAATCAAACAAGTAAAAACCTTAAACTTTTCCAAAGCTCAATATTAGGGTTTGATATAGTTACGTTAAAAATAATAAAATTCTCGGCTTTTTAAGTAAAGACCTTAAAAACATGAAACTAAAGCTTAATATTGATTCCAACAGAAAAAGCTCTTAGTGAAAAATAAAATCCAGAGTAAGAACGTTGCAACAAAGCATATGGAAATAGGGCTTCTTTATTTAACAACCTAAACCAAAAATTTTAAAACCAAAAAAATAAAAAGAAAACCAGAGATTTTTTGTGTTATAACCCGGAGAGAGAAGATAGAGGGTTGAGCACAGAGGAAACGAGTAGAAAACCGCGGAGATTAGAGGGAGAAAGTGGGTGCGTAATGCGCACATGGATTGATTTGCCGCCACGTAGATGGTCATAGTTTTGTGGCGATTGTGGATAGAGATTTTATTGGAGGCAGCTTTTCAGGTTACGGGGGTTGTGAACAGCGTTATGGTCACAGCCAATCAGAGACGTCGAAGCTCATCTGCCATTATTTTAATTAAAATTTAATAAATCTATTATTACTAAATTTAATGTGATTATTCAAATCTTATCAATAAATTATTTTATTAAATTAAATATTATAAATTTATAAAATAATAAATTCTATAATTTTATGTTTCTTTAAAAATTTTAATTAATTTATTGATGAATACAGTTTAATTAATAAATTATTTTGTTAATTCAAGTATTATAAATATATTTATAAAATAATTATAAAATTATAAATAAAAAAAAAATTGACTAATATACAGAAATTTTAGGCCAGGTAAAGTCAATTCAACCCATCACTTTTCCCCATCTCTCTTTTCGATTATGTCTCTTCCAAATTTGGATAATAATATCCGCATTTTTGGTAATTAATAACCACTTTTTTTTTTTGCTGGAAATAATTTACATTCTATTTTTATATAAGAATTTCATTATTATTATTATTATTTTGTACATATTATCATTTTTATTTTAAAAATAATTACTCTAAAAAATTTTCCTATATATTTTTGAATAAAATATTATAATATTAATAAATTCATAAATTTGGCAGTTTAATAAATGAAGACTTTGATTTTCTCAGTTATTTAAAATTTAGAAATTTGAATTATTCTGTATTATTAAACACTGGATTTAGTTTTTGAATGTTTTAAAAATAAAAAAATAATAATATTTTTTTTTCTTTAATAACAGGGAGTCCGTATCCCGTGTAAAACAGGGTACGGTATCCTGTTCCCTGTGTTCTCCTTTCAAACCCAAAACCCACCTTAAAAAAAAAAAAAAAGAGAGAGAGAACTTTCAAGTGAAGCTCCTTCGATGGAGGGAGACGTACGATACCCTAGAATTGAGCTCGAAGACATCAAACCTAAGTTTATCCATCCCTCGGTAGTTCTCCTCTCTCTTTCTCTCTTTTTCTGTTCCTGTTCTTTCTAAATTATACCTGATCGTTTACTTGTTATCGTCGGTTTGGTAGTCGCGAAAGCAATAGAAAGTGATAACTTCTAATCATGTGTTTTTAACATGTTTCCCACTGTTTTCCAGAAAGTGCAAAGCAGTAAATGGAGAAGTTGCGTTTGACTTTAGGGTCTTATGTATGTTCTGTTACAGAATAAATGAAAAGGAACTAGAAGTTCCACGGGTTGTTAAACAATTAATAAAAGAATGAAAATGTAACATTTAAACCTTTCTGCTTCATGTAAAAAGCTAAGAAATTTGTTTGGTGAATTTATGTTGGCTATCTCAGTTTTTTTTTTCTTTTCTTCATTTTGGGTTATACTCCTTGCAGAGGATAGTCTATACAAATGGATACTTCATGAGTAGATGAGTGAAATTTCTGGAGAATCTTTGAATACAAACTTTCAAGAAATTTATGGGATATAAAGAACATGTATCTGATTTCTAGTATATGCTATTAGGAATTATATGACTTCAGGAAGAGCTTTGGAGTAATTATAAGTCTGATTCTAGGTCTTCAAATTTGTCTCTAGGATGAATACAGAACTGATCCATTTTGATGGCCTTGGGGTGCAACGGTGGCCCTAAAGTATCATATTCCGTTTGGTCCTTGAAGCTCTCAACACAAGGGAAAGCTTCCTAGAACCTAAAAAACCTCCTTGCGTTCTACGTTCTAGATCTTGGAGATTCATGTTGAGGTTTTGCCGACCAAATGCAAGGGGTCAATCCTTGTCAAAAAATTTGATGATGGTTTTGAAAGGGCTATATTTCTTTTTTAGTTGTGGCTTTATAGTTTGATTATTCAATGATAATTAGATGTCTTAACTTGGAGAATTTATTTGTAGCTGATATTCTCCTTGATTTGAACCATGCACAACTGCCTGAACTGTCATGGTAATTTAGGTCTAACCACACAAATCTTTAATATTTAATATACTGAAACCAAGTTTAAACAGATCATTTTAGGCTTTGAATCATATTCCTTGACTTTCTACTAGCAGTCATGTAGGCTTTAGTTCATCTTGTTTGAGTTTTTAGATTAGATCGTCAGTTTTTGGCTGTGTTTGTGCCTGCTAAGTTGTGTCTTCACATAAGTGTGATGGAGCAACTATGTGGTTTTCAGTTATACCTATATGAAAGATTCCCCCTGACATACTAACAGAGAATGAAAAGACACGACTATAGAAGAATTATAATACTAAGAAATATTGTCAAAATAATTATCTAATTCTGTGAGCGAGATGCAATAGCGATATAATCTCCATTTTATACCTATAGGAAAGATTCTCATGTCACACTAATGGAGAATGAGAAGACACTAAAATGGAAGATTTACGACATTTGGAAATATTGTAAGAATAATTATCCAACTTTGGTATTTTTTTTTAGTTATATACTGTTAGGAATATTTTGCTTATTTAGGAAATATTAGTTTTAGGAGATCAAGAGTTATTTCCGAAATTTATTTGGCTCCACTATACATTTTATGAATTCCTGTTATGGTAGGCATTTTCTTTTCATACTTATTGTGTATACAAAGAGCACCTCTAAGATGGTTATCGACATAAACTAATGATTATTATTTAATTGACTTGAGAATTTTAGATTAATTTTTCAGATCCAAGGTCTTCACGTTCGTTTGTTATTTTCTCCTATTTGCTCTTCACTCCTTGACATCGTTCATTGCACATTTTTAGCATTTAATGTTTCCTGTTATTAGACTTGGCTTATACCTGCTTGATAAGAGAATGATTTGAGTTCCTAAATGGCAGGCTCCTGAAGAAGTGGTGGAAGACACAGAAAATAATAACCTTGTACAAAGGGATGGCATCATGCAAGAGCAGAAGTTGCCATTGGAAAGCAAAACACCTCGAAGTAAAGGATTCAATGATGCACAAGTTGTTTCAGCTGCTCACCGTCAGAACAATGGTAAGTTATTTTACTATGATACACCAGTTTCTGAAGAAACTGGGGTCTGGATACCTGTTTCTGTCCCGGCATTGGAAACAACTGAATCTGAAAAGCAGAGTAGTGGAATCTCTGACAATGGAGGATGTTTTCCTGATCGAGACTTGGCTTGGGATTGGTTTTCTGGAGAACATAAGGAGCTGACCATGTGGGATGTGTTCAGTGAGATGTTAGTTGCTGCTAGGGAAAAAGTGAGTACTATTTCGTCAAGTGATGCTCGTCGATGTAGAGTTTCCTGGTTATCAAATCATGTTCTTGACCAAGCTTGGAAAGAGATGGCTGAAACTCTTTCGGAAGCTAATCTTGGTAACATTAGGGAAATTCTGGAAGCAGAACCACCAAAATGGTTATCAGACAGTGGAGCTTCTGCTTGCATGCTATGTAATTTGAGATTTCATCCTATTTTACGTTCCAGGCATCACTGCCGTTTTTGTGGAGGGATATTCTGCAATGGATGCTCAAAAGGAAGGAGTTTATTGCCTACAAAGTTCCGGACTGGCAATCCACAACGTGTTTGTGATGTTTGCTGTGTGAGGCTTGAACCTGTTCAGTCATTCTTAATGAACCAAGTCAGTCGTGCTGCTCAGATGCCGACCCATGATTTGACAGATCTCAGTACTTTGAGATCATGGCTTAATTTTCCATGGGGACAATCCATGGAATATGAGATTTATAAGGCTGCAAACACTATTTCCAGTTACCATAAGGTAATAAATCACTTCCTAATATATCCTTTTAAGATTAACCTTATTGATTCCCTTAATTCAGATAACCCATTAAATTGCCTATACTAAAAAAAAAAAAACATTATATGTTAAAAAAAATCAAAGGGCGTTATTATTTTTCATAAGCTTGTATTTTGTTACTTGAAAGTATATAGTTTAGTTCATTCTTTGGTGATGACCACCTTCTCTTTTTCCTTGGTTGAATGAATAGGTAAGAATAGATGGTTGGTGAAGTTTCTCGATCATTCACTGACTGTTTATTTGATTCCCAAATTCTTATATGATTCATATCAAACTATTTTATCATTTCTCAGGTTGGCTCTTTGAGGCCTGAAAAGTCCATACCAGATGCTATCTTAAGACAAGCAAAAGGCCTTGCAATTCTTACTGTTGCAAAGGTTGGAGTCATGGTGACCTATAATGTTGGGACAGGACTTGTTGTTGCCCGAAAAGAAGATGGATCATGGTCTCCACCATCTGCCATCTCTACCTTTGGCATTGGCTGGGGAGCACAGGTAGAGTTACTTTATTCATGGAAAGTATGCTTCTTAGCTTGTTAGACAGTTGAAGAACATGTTTCCTTAAATTTTTTTTGATTGATAGCTTATTTTACTTTTTGTTTTTCGGTTCACTTTCTGAGGAAAGGAGCAATAAGTCTTTTATACTTCCTGGTTTTATTATGGAGTGTTCTTTTGCAAAATTCCTAAGTTTTCAGAAATATGTGCTGTGGGTTTTTCCATGTGTGTATGACATGAGTGATTAGCATAAAGAGGGGCCTTGTATGATTGTCCGTGAGCACCTACCATCCCAACCTTTTTTCTTAGTGGATATTATGATTTTCATCTTATACTTGCTCTTGATTTAAAAATGCTATTCTTGAAAGCCACCTAAAAGTTTTTGGCTGAAAGAAATTTCTTTGGTTCAGGGAAACTGGTTTGAGCAATCCTGAGGGAAATGTTTTTTAAAACAAAATTGTTCTAACTGGCATGTAATGACTGATATGTATATCCAAGAGGTGCACTTTTTTAACTACTATAATTTTACCAGGCTGGAGGTGAATTCACTGACTTTATAATTGTGCTGAGGAGTGACAGTGCAATTAAAACATTTAGTGGGAATGTCCATTTGTCTGTTGGAGCTGGTTTGAGTGCAGCTGCTGGCATTATTGGACGAGCTGCTGAAGCTGATATACGAGCTGGTGATGGTGGTTATGCCGCATGCTATACATACAGTTGCAGTAAAGGTAAGATTCTTCTTCATCCCATTTGTCATGATTATTTAACATCTTAAAACAAATTTTATTGTATTGAGTTTACCTCAAAAAAAAAAAAAGAAAAGATTATAGTGTATTAGGATTAAACAACCTCTGTTTATCCATCAATCTGAACTTCCCAGCAATGGGACTTCCAGTGACAGTCTCGTTTATTTACTCAAACTTTTTTGGCCTTCTGTTTTCCCTTAAAAAGAACAAAAAAGAACTGCTAGAACTATAGAAGATAGGTTTAACACTCTGCTATTAGGATGTTTCTGCATGCTTACTCAGACCGACATCACAAAGACACAGAAGACACAGAAATAGTAAAACAGTGTTGTTATTTATGGCTTACTGAAGTATATGCAGACTAATAGAGAAATATATTCCATAAGTGGAAGTAGCACTTATGAAAATAACGTGGGAGAAGTTGGTTGTGAGAATTTCATATTGCACGTTATATGCTCTTTAGTGGCGCTAGTAGAAAATGGATGGTTCTAAAATATAAAGAATGAAATGGTAGAAAGCTAGCGAAATATTAGATATTTAAGCTGTGAATTTATATATATATATTGACAGGCTCAAGAAATAAACTTTTGAGATATGACAAGCTAGAGAAAGAGTCCTTGACCATGTGCAGCATTCATCCTTGAGCCTGTCTACGATATGTAGATGTTTTGTTTTAACTTTTCTTTTCCATCACCTTGGGACCCTGGTCCCTGATAGGCAGAGCACATAGCCAATATATCTCATTTTATATCTTTATTGCTTATTTGTGTGTGTGTGTGTGTGTGTGTGTATATACTGCAGGTGCTTTTGTTGGGTTCTCACTTGAGGGAAGTATAGTCGCTACGAGGAAACAAGAAAATTTCAGGTTCTATGGTAGTCTGTCTATAGACGCATCAGATATCCTTCTTGGGTCGTTGCCGCAGCCTCCTGCTGGCTCCATTCTGTATCAAGCCCTTTCAAATCTATATAAAAAGTTTGAGAACTGACTGGTGCACATCTCCCAAGCAAGCATATTAGCAGGGAAGTGGCTCAAACCCATGTGTACATTCTATCAACAGGTCTTCGCCTTTACAAAATTTTATCCCTTTCTTCTACCAACTAAAGCAATTGGCTTCTGGAGCAAGGTATAATTTGATTGAAAATGCTGTTGCCGACTGTACATAACGTAGGGTATATGGTTTAAACATCTTAAAATTCTCCATTGAATTGCAGAATGCTATAGTGATCACTCACCTCAATTATACTTCATTGTATTATGATTTGGGTGTCTCTGCTGCTCTGCCTCTTGAGCGAAAGAAACCTAATTTAAATATTTTGACCAATACTTGCTCCTCAAATATGTAAATAGATATATGTGCGGGTGTGTATATGTATGTGTAAATTTTGAGGGGCATGTAATTGTCAATGGCCGGTAATTCGCAAATACATGTGGTGGTGGAATTTTATGAACATGTTAACCTATCGGTTTTATGATTTTATGATAAAAAAATAAAAAATAAATTCTATGAATTTTATGATTTCTCGGCTAGGGATCACTTTACTTGCCCACTTGGTAATAGTGAGTGATGATGAATAGGGAATTTTGTGTTTAAGATAGGGATTTATTTATATGATACACCTGTATGCATAATTATCAATACCAGTATAGCAATAAAATATATATATATATATGTATAATTATTACAAATTGTTCTAGTATTTAGAATTATTTTTACCATTTTAAAGGTTTAACTCAATTTTGGCATATATTTATTAAATATGAATGTTAATCTAAATCTTCGTCATTTAGTTCTTAAATTGTTAAAGAACATGTAAAAGTACATATTAAATTAATAATTTATGTTATTACTTTAAAAATATTCATCAGTTCAAAGAAGTCAATAATAAACTTCTCTACGTTTAACTGTTTAAAAGATTTATGTCAAATGCGTGTGGGCTTTTCTTCTTTTCAACAAAAACTGCGAATTACATAAAATTATGAAACAAACAAAAAATCTGAACATGACATGTTTTTAGCCACATGCTCATTTCATGATTCATAATAATTGGGCTGGGTGAGCAACTTAAGACCGAATAATTGATAACAGGAGTCTGAATTGATGGTTGAACTAACTGCGACAAAGGGATAAGATATGTAGAGCCTAATTGGGTTTGACCAGAGCATGTTAGTGGCCAACGATAAAACGAGATGCGCAAAATGGTCGTCAAATAGATCCCTCGTAATCATCACAACAAAAGCCGAAGACTAAACACAACAAATATAAAAATAAGCCACCATTTCGGGCTTGGTCAAAAAAGATTATCAAAGTAGACTCCAGTAGCTAATAATAATGTAACAACAAAGACTGGTCCATGCTCACTGTGCTCTGTCTATAAAAGGTTTGTCTTACAACATGTGTGAAAGAATGTATAGATACCAACTGCACATGGTTTGGCCGCTCAATTGGTCATTGGACCAATATTAAAGGCATCCAATCATTACAGGTACTTCTCATCTTTCGAGGAAACCAAGTTTTGAAACAAAATTACTAAAAGAAATTAAGCGCTAATAACTATATTTAATTTGGAACAAAGTAACATACAAATGAAGAAATTACAAGAAAATCAAACAAGATAGGAACTGCTCCCGCTCACCTTGATCCCCTTATACTCTTTTTCTTTTGTTAATTTTCTGAGAGCACTAGTAAGGAACCAAAGTTCATTGAAAGAGACCACTGAACTATAACTATGGACAATCCATTATCTGCAGCAGGATACAGTTCACGTATAAAGAAACTGCCGATTTTTATCAAAATTATTGAACATAAATTACCAGCTCACCTGGTCCTTGAACTTCCAAGAGTAAGCTCTAGATCATCGGACCCACACTCCTCATGAATCCTCTCTCCTTCCCATGGCTTAACTAGGCCAGTTGTGTTGTTCCCAAATGCAAACTCTTCTGGGATCACTTCACCCATGGGAACATCAGCAGTTTGATCACAGCCTGCTGGCATGGCAGGGGAGCATGTTCCACTTTGCCCTGGAGTCCACATACGAGATCCACCACTAGGTAGGCCAAATGGCTTGGACGAGACAAGGCTGAATGTGGGGGAAGTTGGGCCAGCTTGAGGGAGACGAATTCCAGCAAACCATTCAGGATCAGGAATAATCTGACGGCCAGGACTTGGTGGAGTAGAAGAATGCAAAAAGGAATGATGTTGCCCACTCCATCCTGGGCGTGCAGATTGGTCCTCCCAGTCAGTTTTGATTCTAGGTGTTCGAGCCGTAGGGGAACTCAATGGAGGAGTAACAGGAGCACTGATTGAACCACCATGGATGTAGAGATGGGGAAGCTTGGCAGAAGATGCTGATGATGATGCAGATGAGAGGTTTTTCAGCCATGGGATCAGAGAATGACCATCACCATTAGGATTAGCAGCATAGGAGGATGATGCAGGACTAGGAAAGGAAGAGGAAGCTGGGCTTGGGTTATAGGAAGCACAAGGACTAGGATGATACGACGAACATGGGCTTGCTGTTGCAGATCCAGCCACTATGTCCATTCGCTCCACCGGCTTGCATCCCTGCCCAAAAACAAAAATTGTATATGATTAGAAAGCAGAAGCATATACAAAACACTGAGATTTTGAGAATGACTTCACGTATCAGCCATATCTGCTGCCATGCTATCTCAACCGTTTATCATTTTTTTGAAAAATAAATTTCAATCTTTAATCATGATCACAATACTAGAAGCCACAGGATACCTTCCATTGTCATTATCTAAGGCTTCCCTTGGTTCCGTGATGCATAGTGTCTAACAGATATAAATAAACAATAGAAACTCACTTTATGGAGGGAGAAAAAAATTGACAAACCCAACTTCACATGAGCAGTTAACTAAGTTAAAACTCAGCTTGATTGGCTCAAAACCAGTGCTTGACATATTAATAACAAAATCACCTTCAGATCAAAATGTCTGATATAGTTATACAACAAGAGACAATCATGACAATAAATCAAGGAGAAGAGTTCACAATCCAATTCATCATAACCGTATCAACCTTGAAGGACTAAAATGCTATCCAAGCAAGTCAATAATCACGGAAAACTTCTGCAACATTTCTACAAGCTAGTATGCATAATCTTAAAGTTAAAAACTGATGTGAACATCAGTTCCTAATTTCATCATATTAAAGACAGATAGAGTGTCTTTCACAAAAATACCAACTTGAGGGAGTTCTAGTAGTAGTGGATTGAGATTTGAAAGAGTAACACACATATTAGAAGAATATGACTGCTATACGACTCATATAACAGTTGCTGCTATGCCAACGCCATCCTGAATAATACGGATGGCTAAGTCAAAAAAATTGCGACCATGATTGTTACAGCTCAACTGTGGATCTAAATCATAACAACAAAACACAGTAACCATGCAACTGAATTTAATACTCATTTAAATGTTTGTTTCAGCTAGAACCACCATGATAATTAACAGATTCAACTTCCTATTAGATGTAGACAGATGAGCAATACAACTTTTTTTAACTTTCTAAGCTTTCAAAACCTACCGGTGATTTTATTGTCTGATTATTTTGATAATAGCCTAATGAGCTAAAATAACTTCTACCGATCATGACAGCCTCCCGTATAATCACCAATACACTGAACTTGAACCTCCCTGACTCAGCTAATGATGCTTCTCTTGACATTAACACACATCATTATATTATCCTATTTCAAACCTTTGAATTCTGTGTCCTAAGTTGCAATCAAATATACTCAGATTCAGTCAAATCAATTGATTAACATTTCTTATGTACCCAACTAGTAACTCAAAGCAGGGATGTAGCTTGTTGATCTATTTCAGAAACAATTACTTGAATAAATTTGACCTTTTTTATTGACAAACTACCTATTAAAACATAAAACTAATAAACTTGCAAGTAATGGAAGAGTGTTTTATAAGTCAGGCTGGTTTATCACTTCAAGTACCTCCTTGGAGCATGATATTATAGCCACAAAATCATTACCCAGCATGGAGTAATATCTTAAGCCAATCCTCCAACAAATGGGCTATGGAACACTAATATACAAAGGCCCCCCCTAAGAATACGGAACAATAGTGAGATGAGTAATAAACTAAAAGGATGCAGAGCTGGAGGTGCGGAAACTACAATCAATTTCTTTTTTTTCTTTTTTTTTTCTTTTTCTTTCTTGCAAATGCACAAGTCGTAGAATGACTAAAAATTTATTTCTGAGCTCCAGAAGTTCAATTAATTCGGTTACAAAGAAGAAGAATAATCTTATTCAAGCGAGACTGGAAGTTCATAGGATATCTATTGGGTTCACAAAGCTAGAGACAGTTTAATAATTCACTTATTTTTAATTGATATCTAATGGGTTCACAAAGCCAGGGACAGTTTAATAATTCACTTATTTTTAATAACTTAAATATAATAAGGTGACAATTTAATACCTCACAATGTGAGTCTTGAAGAGAATTTTTTTCTTGTAAAACCAGTATTCATTCATCTGTTATCATATTTCCAATAATTTGGCAAAAATTCATGAACTTTGCTAGTTAACTCAAATTTATGTCAATCCGCCATTTTAAAAAATTTATGTCCATCTATTAATAAAATGGAATACCGAAAAAAATAAAAATAGATAAATATATACCGGTTAAACAAAATAATTTTTCTGTCCTGAAAATCCAAAACACTATGCTGTTCATTATTGAACTGCAATCAGAGAAAATCAGAAGTTGTTCATCATAAAAAAGGAAAGATGCCTTCAAAGTGAAAAACTGAGCTGTCCACAAAAAGGGTTGCTCTTTATGTTTTTCAATAAACAGTCCAGACTGCAGCGACACTTAAAAAAGCAGAAGACTTTGCACGTACCAAACTACCCCTCTCTTTCCCAATAATTACTATCTAAAAGAAGCATCAGATAAAGCAATTGGCGAGCTGACGAAAGGCATTTCCGTCTCCATCGAGATCTATGCCATTTCTTGTCCTTAAGACCACCAGTCATGACTGCTGAGAGGAAGAAAGAATCCTGAGTGCTATCACGCGTTCAAAGAAAGGAAAAATAAATAAATAGACAGCAATTCTGACCAGATCTAGAGAAAAGGTAGCAAAAGAATCCAAACCAAACTGATGATCATAACAAATGACAAACAAGCCGTAAAATCCGCTGCTAACATGCGCCGCGTACCAGTAGTGCATGTTAGCACCTCAGCGACAGATCGGAATCGGATCACTTGTTTTGTTCTGTTGCTAAAATGAATAGGTACACATTAGCAGAAAGCTAGCGTGCATATCTAGCGTACGCCGCGGCGCACGCTAGCACATTTCTTAGAGAATTCCTACGTGATCAGCAACAGATCCATCCCTATACTAGAGACGTGATGCAGATTGCAGAGAACAGGACGCAGTAGCCAATAACATTCATCATCGCTAACATGCGCCACAAATATCAAAAAAGGTTGGCATAACATCGTTTCTGGACAGCAGAATCATGAGCTTCCAGAAATTTAACCCCGAAAGAGTTGAAAAATGAAAATCCATTTGCTTTGAAAGAGCCAAGAAAGCATTAACCAAACAGGTCCTTGCAATTGACCAGAATCATAAACACCAGCAACCGATACATTTGAGCGATCCGAACAAGCAGAAATGAACACCACTAGAAAAACCTAACGGACCGATTTGACAGCAGCTTCGTTTTGCTTTCAAAAAGCGGGAACTCAAAAGCTACTGAGCTAGCGACAGAGACTGCTGAATATATAACATAACTACGAATATATGTACATATATATAGACGAACCTTGCGGTAGGTAGTGCCGTCGGGCTCCACGGTCCAGCCGGCCTCGTTGCAGAGGGCTTTGAGGACCTCGTTGTTGTCGCAGTGCTTGGGAAGCTTATAGTTTCCGTACATCCTCAGGCCAGCAAAAATTTTGGCCGCTATCGCTCTTCGTCTCCTCTCCCTCCTCTTGTTGTTCTCTCTCTCCTTCCATGTTGGCAGCCTCGTCCCGGATGTCATCTCCCTTTTCTCTCTGTCTAACCAATTTTCCCTCTTATAAGATCTCTTTCAACAACTAACAGTTTAATCTCCGAGCAATTCTATCAACTAAGCCATACCAAATTTTGCAATCAGATTAGTCAACTCAAAACTCACTTGAAAACCACAGTATAATCTAGACTAAGCAGAAACTGCCTTGAACAACCTGCAAATGAAAAGGCAAAAAATGAGCAAAAATTTTTCAGGAAAAAATATTGCTTCTGCAGGTGTGAGCTGGTGAATATCTGTCAAAACGGTAACGTATGCTCAGAAGCAAAGGAGACTGGAGGAAAAATCAAAAGATACAAACCGGATCCAGAAGAACGTACAAAACCGTGATCTGATCTTACCTAGGAGAATGAGAGAAGGGAATAGCCTAGAGAGAGCCTGGGAAACATGGTGGTGATCGTAAAACCGCTCGGGAAACCAGGAGTGGTTTTCTTGTGTAGGTGAAAGTCTGGAAGAAGAAAAGGTTGCGGAAGCATGTATGGGACTACTAGCGGGTCTTAGTTGGGAGGATGATTTAGGAGAGTCTCGCTAGAAATACATTGGCCCAAGCTGCAATTGCCCACGATTGTTCCTTGATTTACAAAGTTGCCACTGTTGGAGGACTACGTCATACGTAACCACAAAGGGTTGCTTTCACATGGTCAAATTTTGCTTTTTATGCATAAAGCTTACTACTTTTTTTAATATAAATTTTTTACTCCAATTATAAAAAAAAAAAAAATTGATAGTAATTTTAAATTTTAATTAATTAAATTTACTTAAAAAATTGTAAATTTATTTTTACGGGCTTTTTTACAGTATTTAAATTTTTAATCTATGCAAAAATAAATAAATAAATAAATGTAAGGTGGAAGACTGTGCTTAATTTCTAAAATATCAAAAATGAAACTGTGACTTAATTTTTTGCGTACTAAGATATTTAATTAGCATGCAATGAATTTTATTCATAAAATTGATAATTGAATTATAGCGAAGGAAATTACAAGTAATAATTTGTCATAAAATTTTGAAAATAAATTAAAATTTAAAATAAAGTTAGAAAGACATGTGTTGCATGAATGTCCGAGTGATATTTGGTCGAGTCAAAGTTCATTTTCAATTGAAAAAGTCATACTTTTTCCCACCACTTCAATTCCCTCCCCATTTAATCGATTTTTTCTTTAACTTCTATAATAATATGTTGAAAATGATGAGTAATTAATAAAATTATTATTATTCCAATATATGGTATTAAATTAATTTTAAAATTTATAAATAGGCATACATAACGAATAATGATAAATATCAAGTTCAAAGAGAGGGTAGTAATTACCCACAACTAATGTATTTATATAATAACATTAAATAAGATTAATGTTCAATTAATGACTTAATTAACAATCTAATATGAATAAAACTCCATCCATCTTCTTGCGCGGACAAAAGGTCGGTCATCATGCTTTCTAGTTTTATGGTCAAAAGTAGTTTGAACTTGCCAAGTAGGGCGCCCCCCCTCACCGCTGGCAGATCACGTGTCTACCACGTGGTTCACGTGACATTCACGTGACATTCCTCCTTTTACGTATTATTCTGTTGTTGTTGAAGAGAGAGGGGAGGGTGGTCGTTCACGTTTGCAATGATGGAAAATGCTAACAACTTCATAACCGATAACCAACAAATTCTTTTCTTCTCTCTTTTTCCTGATATGCAAAAAATATTATATGTATATATATATATATATATATTTGCAAATGATTTATTACTTTTCCTAAACAAATATAAAAGGAGTTCATGTTCACCAATACGTGAACACACTAAGATACATGTTTGTTTTATGTGCGTATATAAACTACTTCATGCTGTAAGTAAAGCTTTTCTTTTTCTCGTTCACTTCTCATTTTCATTTTTCCTTTAAATATCAAGAATGTGCTTCATACTAACTTTGGAAAAATAAGCAAATAAATTTTCTCTTCATAATGACAATATATCTAACCTAATTTAAAATCTACTTTGTCCTATGTCACTAATTCCTTACATCTTTGGCCGAATAATTAGATCCCGCAGCTCATGGAACTCCGATGTGCATGACAAGAAATCGCTACTACATACTCTTCTTTGGTAAAGCAAACTGCAAGTGGAGACAGAGTGAGATTATACTCCCAAAAAATTTTCGAGTTAACTGATCTATGATACACAACAATTTGGGGTGTTTCAGCTTTAAATAAATGTAATGATTTGATTAAGGAGACTGCATATGTAGATATTAGTGTGTATTATATTATATACTGACGGTGGCTGACATTTAATCCAACAGGAGCTTAAGACTTAACCCATTAGTATATTGACGGGGATATAGTAATCAAGTTGGGTTTTCGTCCTAACAAATTATTATAGTTTCAAATGAAAGAAATATTTTGTAACGACTAAATTCTTTGGTTCTTTTATCCTTCAAAAGAAAAGTATACTGCACCATCTCCAAGCATCAAGAACCCTAGTCAACCCATCAGCATAACATCTTCCTCAGAATCCAAATCCTACAACCTCCTCTTGCCTGTTATAGTTATAGCTTAATTCCCTAGAGTCCTAGGCATGATGCAGCTAAGAACTAAAACGAAAAAGGAAAGCTTACTAATTATATTAGAAACAACAGGACATCTGGGCATGTCATCACAAGTAGCCTTGTGTTGTAGTTTCACTCAAACGGATGACGTCCTTCAGCAATTTACTAACAGAAACCATTATTTCATCAGGAACTTCCAGCTCCTTAGGCACCAACCCTGAAGCATACAGAGTTATGATCCTCAGTACATCAGCCAAATTCAAATTATTTGTATCACCTTTCCATACACTCTGGTTTACGAACTTGCATGACTCTCTTAATGTGCATTTATTGCACACCTGTAGTGAGCAGAAACACGAGCAACATTAGAACATCACAATCAATTTTACTTTCAGAGTTGATCACCGTGAGATAAAGAAAGCAAGTATAAGGCTTACAGTATCTTCTTGAATTTCAAAAAACTTGCGCAGTCGTTTAGCAGAAAAAACAGTCTTTCTATCGAGGGAAGGGCAACCAAAGAGGGCCACCTTTTTAACCTCACTGCCTGACAACCATCTGTAAGTTGAAAATTAGAGATAATATTTAAGAAAGTTCCAAGATGGAAATATAACATTTTAAAGGCAAAGAAGCTGATCAATAATGCTAAACAAGAAACCAATTGATTCAATAGACGTTTATACAGAATATAACCATCTATATTTGCAGAAGCAATTCATGACAAGATGAATAAGCCAAGTTCACCATTCTATTCAGCAAGATAATAATGAAATCTTTTTGACAGATATGGACAATATTAAGTATGTATATCACTCACCCATATTCATAAATGTCCATGATTTGTACAGCAATCTTTTGTTACTAGTCCAAATATCTCAGTAATTGTTACGGTTCAATCTGATAGCAGTGATTCATTTACTAGAAAAGTCTACATGCAACTGTTTCACGGAAAGAAGCACAAGTCTCCAGCTGCACAACAAGCTCCTACTTACTTAAGATGCTCTCCTTGGTTCAAATATACTTCCAAATTATAAAGTGTAGAGTGCGGATTACATCAAAGTACTCAGGGTTTGTATTACATTTGGAAACATTTGCGAGAATAATTGTTAAACTATACGGCTGCTAGCAGCAACCTCTCGTATATATATATAGCCTTTTCCACCCGAATAAAACATCTGTTACTATTACCACCTATACTGAAAGCATCTCTATAGAGATCGTGCATCTCTCTCAACGAATTCTAACTATCACCATAAGAAGGCAAGGTCGCAAGTTGAATAAACTAGATTCCCTGTTGTTAGTCGATTTCATGCTCAACTGCCTGTGATACAATTCCAGATGCAAAGACTTTTTTTTTTAAATAAAAAGTGTGAACTGAATATTAACATAGGCACCAAGGGGGTGCCGCCAATGTACAATATTTACAAGTCAATTAAAGTACTAAAAAAGTTCTCTAGATCCTCCCTAAAATATGGAGGATGAACCCTAAACAAAAAAACCGAGTGTGGAACCATTATTAAGAATATCAAAACCATCAATATCTTCAACCCCATGGGTAAGCAGAATAATTTCCATTTGTTTCCTGCGATCACTAATGCAAGATTCTAACAGAAACTCTCATCGTCCATAATTTTCATCTCAAAATGCATAATTTTTTTTTTGAAATAAAAATAAGAAGTATCATTTTAATACGGTACCAAAAAAAAAAAGAGTACCACATATGTACATAGACTTTACAGAAGTGTTAGCATATCTATGACACTTCCAAAATCCCATAAGTTGAATAATGTCATCTACATAACTATATAAGTTGAATAATCTTGGCACGGCCTATATATTTTATCAGAAGCTTAAAGCATAACTATATAACTTTTATCTGGGTTTCATTGCAGCTGTTTAACATACATTAAATTTCAACTAAGATACAGAGATTTCCCAAGTTCATTTGAGAACTCTTACTCAAAATATTTTCTGCAATTTGTGTTTTACCATTTTCATCACAACTTATTTTATACTTACTGCATTTTTTCAACATCAGCTAAACAGCAATTATCAAACCCAATGAATAGACAAACCAGATACCGAAATCTCACTTTCCAATTTCTTGATGATCCTTGCCGAACTTCTCAATGGAAAACTTGATATACTCCCTTCCGTAGCTATTATCAAAACACCCACTATCAAACCTACTCCCAGGCAAAAAATTGGCTTTATTGAAGTACCCTTCTTTATAGAGAACCTTCAGAAACAACTCCATTTCCGGTTGAAGCTCCTTGAGAATCCTTCCCGCTTCCTCTCTCATCCTATTTCCCTGATTTTTTCTCCCCTTTCCAGCAAACAGCGAGAATAAGCTCTTGCTATCCTCCATTTTCTCTGATTTCTTTAACTGCTCTGGATTCGTCCGCGGCAAATTTTCTTTTCCCTCCGAAGAATCTGCTTCCTTCAGCTCCCTCAGTTCTCTCTCTAATTCAATTAACCTCTTGTTAAATTCGCGGTTTTCCCTTCCGTGTCCATCGGTTTCCGTTCTGGGACGCAATCCTACTGCTTCTTCGAATAAAACATAGAGTGGTTTCTTCTCTTTGTGGCTAATCTCGTCTTGGGTTGTTGCGGGAATGGTTTGGGGGGATGAGGAAGTAAGAGATCGGAAGAAATTTGAAGGACATAGGGACTTATGAGGAATGTAAAGAGGGGTTCGGGTTCCGAGGAGAGATTTGAGGAGAAACATGATCGGATTTAAGGGTTCTTTTTAAATATTTTGAAGGGAAGAGATAAAGGGTATTGGAGGATGATACAAGTTTCAGAAGAGCAGTGAGTTTGGCGAAGAGGAAGCCATTGAAGTCTGGAGAGTGGAGATGCTGGGGTTTTAAGGGTCCAGCAGTGATTGTTTCAGTGGGGTTTTAGGGGCAGTGTAACCAGTCAGTCTATTTATTTAATTAGTGTAATTTTTATTGGCACCCTGAATATAATTATTTTTTAACAAACTTTTAAACTATATCTTTACTAAATTTTTTTTTAAGTCAATTATTATTTTTTATTATAATTGTTACTTTGAAAATTTAATGATATTTTTTTTCTAATAATTTTGCCTGAATAAATTTATATCATTGTATCTGTAAGTTTTTACTACTAAACATTTTATATTATAAAATAAATAATATGATATAAATTTCTGTAAATAGGTAATTTTTATAAGAGAGACATTATTAAACTTTTTCTTTTCTTTTTTTGGCTAAAAAGTAACTTTTTAATTAAATCCTTTTCAAATAATTTTTTTTATTGAGTCCTAAAATCTTTAATTTATGATAAGAGAAGTTTATATTTTTAAAATAAGGAGAAATATAAGGTAAGCGAAATTAAAAGATAGGTATTAAATATAATAAAAAATAATACAATCTACTTATTTATTTTATTAAGTGAAATATGTATCTTATAGTTAAATGATGTATAATATTTATCATAATATAATCTTTTAATAAAAATTTATTTACTGCATGACCTAATTTAGAACCAAATTTAAATGTAAATTTGTATGACTCATGCTATGGAGTCGAAGCTTTATGTGATATTTGACAATTGATAAGGATAACAGAGATTTTTGAGTTCTTCATTTTGCACAAGTCTCAACACAAAGTAAAAGTTCAGATAAAAGTGTTTCATGAGACTATGAGACACAATCTCTGAATAAATACATAATCTTTTTACCTGTTTTACTTTCATTTGATCAGTAAACAAATTCATTTTACATTGCTTTCCTGCCTCTGCTTAAAGCCTAAACACCTGCAATGATCTTACACCAAAAAGAAGAAAGAACACTTGTGATGATCAGCGCTCCCTTTAAATATTCAGGCTACTTCTTCTCATCTTCACAAAACAAAATACAAATCCGTGGTTTAACGAGAACTAATCAGCTCCACTTGCGTACTTTCCCATGTGTTTCAGTATTCTGCCAACGAGAACTTCCTTTTTCCCAGCAAGGGGAAGATTGTTTGCTGCTAAGTAATACTTCAATTCGGCGACTGTCAAATAACTCAACTGCAAACATATTGCAGAACCAAAAAAGAAAAAAATCACTTCAAATTTTAATGAGTACAACCAAATCCCAATATTTAATGGCATGACTATAAACTCTTCCCAGTTTTTATTTCAACCTTTTTGTTTGTCATAGGGAACCAAGTTTATTTTCGCCCAATACACGTGAATAGGTTTACAATAGACTCCAAATATCATGACGTATCCAAGCTTTTTCAAGTGATACTTTCCTGAAGTACTTTTTCAAGTGATACTTTCCTGAAGTACTTTTTCAAGTGTGAAAAAAGATTGGAATAAAACATTAGCCGAATGCTGAAATTCAAATGTTTATGCTAATCGGTGCTCATCTTCCATTAGTTTTGGGATAAATAATTATCTCTGAAATCTCAAAAAGTTCACATTCTACTGGGAGGGTTTTGGAATTCAGGTTTGTCCAAACCAATAAAGCTTAAAAATTTCAAAAAGAGTGACCTTTGGTTAAGCACCCGTCATTTGTAATTCCAGTTAAAAAAATAACCTAAAGAATCCAAGGTCTGATTAAAACAGTACAGAGCTTTACCTTTCCTTTGTCAGCAAGGTCAGCCCAATCATAATTTGCATACTCCTTAGCAACAAGTTCAGCATCTGCTTTTCTCTTTTTAGAGGTGTCACTTGCTTTTCCATTGCCTGCCTCACTTCCCTCATCATAATCATTCCCATAAACAGAAAGTTTAAATTCTTCTACTGCCTTCACCACCCCAGGTCTGCATGCCATATGCAATTAAGTTTTTAAAAACCATATCAACAAATTCTGTTCGAAATGAAACCAAGGAAAGAGTCTACAGATGGCAAATGCTGTTAAAGATGGTAACTTCTCCCCACCTGGCCATGCCTTCCTCATCAGGGAGTGTTTCATCTTTAGTTTCAGGCATCTCATCTTCGTCTAATGCTATGGCCTGCAATATTGCATAGTGCCTCTGCAAGGCTGCAAAAGTTTATTTTGTTGCACAATGAGAATATGGATAAATATAGACTTAACTAAAAAAAGGGACCCTCACCTTTTTCTTCCTTATCAATTTGATCTTTGACTTTTAAACTATTGCAATCCAATCTCCTACTTTCATTTTTTTCATAATTAGTATTTCAGTTAACTCATTTATTAAAGTAAACAAATTTTTGAAAAGATCATTATCATGTGATGGACATATTATTAAAATTTGATGACATAACTGCCATGTAGATGAAATTTACAAAGACTTTGAGCGAAACTAGACAAAGCATATTTACTACCGCTTGGGTTGAAATACAAAGGGGAGAAAAGCCAAAAGAAATAGCCTGCCACACGCTAGTTTTGGATCTGAATAAGATTTTAAATGTAGTATATCAAGCCATATAGATACTAGAATTTGATTACATGACTGTCGTATGGTGGTGGTGTGTCCACAAATTTGTTTATTTTAACAGATGAACTTATTTAAAAGAAAAATAAAACGATAAAAACTCATGGTAACATGCACGTCACTAACTAATCATCAGTTTACTGGTAAAGTATGATGATGATCTTTCAGCAATTTAACCTTTTTTTGTTTAAATACACAAGTCATGAAAAAGAAAGAACAACAACAACATACTAAAAGAAAGAGTTATTTGAAAAGAGATACAGATACCGTGTGCTTCTTTAAGCTACAGATTTACCACATAGTATATGGAAATTTACCAGGGTTAGCAAACTGGCAAACTGAGAAGTCTTTCAAGTCAATGCGTTTCATCAAAGCAGCTGCTTTTTTAATTTGATCGTCACTTGCTCGGGGAACAGCAGCATCAGTGTTCAGAAAATGCTGCAAAACTTTGCCAGTTCTTTCAGAAAAACCATTTATAGGGACACTAATAACTTATAAGATCAAATACTATTCTTGCCTCTTCAACATGTCTGATATCATCAGAATATGGAAGATATATCATGTGCATTCCCGGTGACTCAATCTGACCACCTGGACGAATAATCTCATCCTGTGAAGTTTCAAAGTGACCAGTGAGAACACACTAAAAGAAAACCATATGTGAAAAAGAAAAGGCTGTTGTTATACAGTAAATGCTAGATAGAACATACATGTGTGGGTCTTACTTATTAACCAGAGTTTGATCTATTGGATCAGAAAATTATATTATGATGCAACAAAAGCAAGATGAGTGAAGTAAAACAAAAAAGAGGGAGAATATTTTTTTGTTGAGAAAGAAAAAAACCATGAGGAAATTAGAAAATAATTAGTTATCCAGTTTATCTTTTTTGTGAAGACCTTTTTTTCTTTCTAGATGTAATTATGGTTCCCACAAGGACCCTTTCTCTTATGTCAAAAGTTCCATCAACCCATGACGTCTTTGCATATGCCACGGGCATATGTCCTAACAGTATTGTTAATTTATAGATGACTTCTATCATCTGCAAATATGCATTATAGTCATCTAATGTTCACCAACCAATAATTTAGAGAAACAGATGCCATGATAAAGGTTGAGCAGCAGTGCTTCTTTTAAGAGCAAGTACCACATCCTGACAGTAATTACAAGTAAAAATTAGGCCCAACTTTCAAAAGCAAAGAAAGACAGGAAGGAATCATGGAGACATATTGCA